>NC_134696.1:1254321-1331707 GCF_050947455.1 Rhinoderma darwinii
AGAAGTAGATGGCACGTCCCAATAGTACTAGATGTCTGTCAGTTGAAGCATTTTTAGGGCACCCGTCTACTTCTCCCCTACACGTGTGTCTGCTATTAATAAATATTTAACAGCAGTGGATTATCACACCGTCCTGGGGCCCAACGTAGTAGGTTGGTGTAAGGGTTGCTGAGGGCCCATGGCAGTTCCACGGCCGCTGATGGGAACTTTTAGTGTAATATATATATATAAATACAAATGTGATTTTTTTTTTAAGCTTAATTCAGGGGGGAACTGAGAAGCTGGGAATCATGCAGAGCAGAAGACCCGGCAGCAGAGGACCACCGCAGGTCTCCGCTCCTTCCCTTGGTCAGACGGGTGGGCACATCAGGCGGGGTGACATCATGAGGGTCC
The DNA here is from genome assembly GCF_050947455.1 of Rhinoderma darwinii. Lineage (NCBI taxonomy): Eukaryota > Metazoa > Chordata > Amphibia > Anura > Rhinodermatidae > Rhinoderma > Rhinoderma darwinii. The sequence continues at coordinate 1,254,715 of NC_134696.1, forward strand.
ACGGGCCCAGAACACTCTCCACCCACCCCTGGATTAATGTGATCCTCACCATGCCCGTTGTCCAGGAAATCTGTGATGATGGCGGCGCTGCACCCAGACCATGGATTGGCTCGGTCGATCTGTATCAGTGTGGGCGACATCATGTGGTTCTCCTTAAGCTTCCCGAACACCTCCTCGCAGGCCTTGACGTTGTCATGTGGCATGTTGAACACGTGGCCTATGGCAGAAGAGAACGCAGTCAGGGAAGAGACAGAATGAGAGTTTTACTGCTGCTTGATTTAGGACGCTGGAAATCTGACAAGATGGGATATTGAGCAATTGTGATTTACTCCCCTCATCCCGCTTAATTTATTTCTTAAACAAACATGTGTAAAGCATTTGAAGAGGGGGAGGGGTGCTAATCTCTGGGAGATAGGAGGAATTCTGTGCATTTTTAGTAGATGAAGAGACCACATCACAAACCAGGGACAAACAAAGCGTTTGTGGAAGATGAGAGAGTTTCACCCCTAAAATAAAAAATATCGTCGTCATAGTCCCTGAACTTCAAGAAAAATTCTGTTTCTTAGTTACGCTCTTTTAAGGTTTCCATAAGTGACAGCAGGAAGTGGCGGTCATTACAGCTCCTCTAGAGGTTGTCACCGGTCTACTGGACTGCTGAATGGCTCAAGCGGCAAGCAACGCGTCAATACAAGGGCAACAAAGTATCAACCAAATAACCGGATTTATCCTTCCAGGAGTCTTGTAAAATAGGTGACAACCTCTGGAGGAGATGTCACCCACGCCACTGGAAAAGTGACATCACGTAGATCTGCCATACCGTTGGGCAGCTCCCAAATAGATTGTTGGCGGATCCAGCGAAAATCAGCAGGGTCCACCAACCATTATCTAATTGTGTAGGGCCATGTTAAGATGGGTCTGAACAGTGAGGGGAACGAACAATACAAACACTTTTTGATTATTTAAGGTGGAAAGAAATCATATAAATCTAAACCTCAGCCGGCGTACACAACACAGACCAGGCGGCTGTACTGCCCAACTATGAACTCCACCTACTATTATCCTGCTTATTAATGACAGAGGTAGTCACAGCCACACCCCTTTCCTAGTCATCACTGGGCTACATCTGCCTGATCTGCCTCTCCCAGTCCGGATTTGTTTCTCTCTACATCCCACAAATAACTTGCCAACAATCATGACTGATGATGAGAGATTTACAGAAAACATGAAAGTGAAATTCTACCAATCATTTATTAATGAAAGGATAATCGCAGCATGAAGTGTTTTTATATTACGAATGAAATGATGATTTGATGCCGCAGGTGATGTGTCTTATGGCAATAATCGGTTGCACATTATTATTCAGTTTTTAAGTTTTTTCCAGAGCAGAAGATCAAATCAATCAATAAAAGACGATCCTGTCTGTGTCTAAGATTCGTATTAGCTAAGTTTTTGGGGTGTTTCACTGTCTCCTGATGTGATGGGGTGAGCAGGAGGAGGCTGTGCACTCACCATAGAGATATTTGCTCTTAGCTTAGTAGCTGGATAATATTTTGCCTTTTAAACTAGGAGTCATGCAGCAGGGACATGACTGGACCCCATGGCGGTACCACATAGCCCACTGTGCATGACCATACACAACATGGTATTTTCGGAGATGCTCTGTAAAAAGGGGGCAAGAAGCAGCATCACTGCACCAAGTCCCTGCATGTATCATGACACACTTGCAGGGACTTGTAGTCATCCTCCCAGCTGCCCTCTATGTCTACTATGGTTCTTCTGCAGTGTAATGAACATAATCAGATATTTAATGGGCAGTCCAGTGATTGTCTTTAGCTTTGGAGTTTGGATTTACACAGTACAATGATGTGTTTATAAAGGGTAAATTCCTGCGGATTAAGATCCAAGCACTAAAATGAGCCATAATGGCTGCAGACGAGGAAACATGGAGGTGTCTCTGTATTTGTGAGGTGTTACAGAGTTTATTCACTGTGTAAAAATACCAAACCTCCAGCTCTGACTCAGCGTAATTTGCTATTTTTCACGTGTGTAAGACAAGGCCGCGTCCCTAAAGGTCAAGGATCATGGCAGGAAGGCCCTGATCACACTACAGTCATTTAGAGCAATGTAACCCCAATAATGATCCCCCATTATTCTAGTCCCCCGTAGAGAATAATGCAACGAGAGCTGGAATAAAGAGTTTGTCTTTTTACTGGACACTGCACACATTTGTTGTTTTTTTGTTTTTTAGACTGATGCAAATAACATTCATGGTAGATTTATCAAACACAATACTAAAGGTCCTATTACACCCGCCGATAATCGGCCGGCGCAGCGAGCGCTGATCAACTAGACATCGTTGATTGGCACTTGTTTGCTCCTGTCTCACGGAGCTATGGATGGGACGAGCAGTTGTAACTCCGATCGCTCGTCCCCATACATTTCTATCATGTCGGCAGCGCGTCTCCCTGTTTACACTCCAAGATGCACTGCCGTCAACCAGAATATTAAAAGATACAATCAGCAGATGATCGGGCGTTTGCCGTTCATCGCTGATCTGTTTACACAGCGCAATTATCCGCAACGAGCGTTCTATGAACTAATTATCTGCCCTGATGATCGCCCAGTGTAAAACCCACTTAAGGGTCCTCTTACACCGACAAATTTTGTACATAAAAACGAGCGCCGATCAATGAGACAGCTTGGTGATCGGTGCTCATTTCACAAGGAGCTATTATCAGTAATGTATGGGGACAGGTTACTACGATCGCTGGTCTCCATACATTTCTATCTTGTCGGCAGCACGTCATTGTTTACCCCGGAGGATGCGCTGCCGACAATAGAATATTTAGTGCTACATAAACCATACAATCAGCCAATGAACGAGCGTTCTTATGATCAGTTGCGCGTATAAAAGTGCCCTAACTGAATGTATAACCAACCACCCCCTTCAAGTCTGTGTGTAGTAGAGGCCCCTGTGTGGACGCGGCAGTCCGTCTCCAGACCATCTCCAAAACCAGCCACATTTCCTCAATAGGATTCTAAGCGCTGGTAATCACGTGCACCCCCCGCCCTCATGACTTAAGAAGTGGATGTTTATCATCTGCGTTGCTGCTACTAAACACGGACTGTGGGGGGCATTAATAATAGTGATTTTCTATGGGGGCGTGAATACTTTATCCTTTAAGGCACCGTTCACTTATTTATTTACGCTTGGAGTGGTCCACACTACGTCCTGCCGACATCTCCACTTGGGTTGGAGTCAGGATTTATGATTTAGAGTCATCGTTTCCAGAGCCCATATGGTCCAGACTGCGATTCAACCGCCGTGTGCAAGTTTTGGACTAGAGCGCTGATGTATAAACATTTGGGGAGCCTCCTCTATAACTCAATTACTGGAAATAACATGAACCGCGCCCATCAGGAGGAAGTACTGACAATGATCCAAACCACCGTGCCAGTTGCTGCAGAACCTCTTATGAGAGGATCCGGAGAATGTGACGAGTGGCTGGCAGCAGACAACATCACAGATCTGACACTGTACGAACAGCTTGTAAGTAATGAAAAACAGGAAAAAAGCGAAATGTTATCACAGCGCTAAACCAGAAAGGAAGATGGAGTATAGAACGTTCCTGTGCGGGTCTCTCAGTTGGGTAGAGTATAGAACGTTCCTGTGCGGGTCTCTCTGTTGGGTAGAGTATAGAACGTTCCTGTGTGGGTCTCTCTGTTGGGTGGAGTATAGAACGTTCCTGTGCGGGTCTCTCAGTTGGGTGGAGTATAGAACGTTCCTGTGCGGGTCTCTCATTTGGGTGGAGTATAGAACGTTCCTGTGCGGGTCTCTCTGTTGGGTTTAGTATAGAACGTTCCTGTGTGGGTCTCTCAGTTGGGTGGAGTATAGAACGTTCCTGTGCGGGTCTCTCAGTTGGGTGGAGTATAGAACGTTCCTGTGCGGGTCTCTCTGTTGCGTGGAGTATAGAACGTTCCTGTGTGGGTCTCTCTGTTGGGTGGAGTATAGAACGTTCCTGTGCGGGTCTCTCAGTTGGGTGGAGTATAGAACGTTCCTGTGCGGGTCTCTCAGTTGGGTGGAGTATAGAACGTTCCTGTGTGGGTCTCTCAGTTGGGTGGAGTATAGAACGTTCCTGTGTGGGTCTCTCTGTTGGGTGGAGTATAGAACGTTCCTGTGCGGGTCTCTCTGTTGGGTGGAGTATAGAACGTTCCTGTGCGGGTCTCTCAGTTGGGTGGAGTATAGAACGTTCCTGTGCGGGTCCCTCAGTTGGGTAGAGTATAGAACGTTCCTGTGTGGGTCTCTCTCTTGGGTGGAGTATAGAACGTTCCTGTGCGGGTCTCTCAGTTGGGTGGAGTATAGAACGTTCCTGTGCGGGTCTCTCTCTTGGGTGGAGTATAGAACGTTCCTGTGCGGGTCTCTCAGTTGGGTGGAGTATAGAACGTTCCTGTGCGGGTCTCTCAGTTGGGTGGAGTATAGAACGTTCCTTTGTGGGTCTCTCTGTTGGGTGGAGTATAGAACGTTCCTGTGCGGGTCTCTCAGTTGGGTGGAGTATAGAACGTTCCTTTGTGGGTCTCTCTGTTGGGTGGAGTATAGAACGTTCCTGTGCGGGTCTCTCAGTTGGGTGGAGTATAGAACGTTCCTGTGCGGGTCTCTCAGTTGGGTGGAGTATAGAACGTTCCTGTGTGGGTCTCTCAGTTGGGTGGAGTAGATGTATACGGCCCCAAACCCCTTAGAAGTGCAGAGCCCAGCGGATATCTATATATCACTAGACAATGGAATAGAAGATCCAGACGAAGGCCACGGAATCGCCAAATATTTTATTCTGTAAAGTGCTTAAAGCGCCTCGGGGATGGGACAAATATCCCCCTTCCTCAGGAGCGGGCACAACGCTTGTCCTAAGACCTTTATATAGTAAGTACACAATAATATTCACACCAATAGGCGGATTGGCCGTTCCTCCCTTGGTCTATAGCATCTCAGTGTGCGCTCCAGATCGCGTACGTAGGAAATGACTTCACATAGAACTGCGTAGCAAGCGCCGGCGGTCGGGTGGCTCAACTACTGGTCTGCGTTCCAGCGGATAAAAAAGATGCAACATCAAAAACTAAACACATTTCGGCCTCTTGGATGAATGAATTTTATTAAAATGCTTTTATTACCCAGATATTTATACTTATGGGGAACAATTCCATATCTTACCCCTTCCTCCATTACCTCACAAATTCAAAAGATGTTTCTCAATTTTAATTGGAACAATAAGAGGGCTCGGGTGGCAAAACATTTGCTGTTTTGTAAGGTTAGGGGGGGGGGGATTGGGGGTACCTGACGTGGTAGCGTATAACGTAGCATCCATTATGGGTCAGATGGGCTCTCTTTGGAATTCGCCGTCCTCTAAACTATGGTCCCGGTTGGAGGATGAGATGATTCCGAGTATCTCGATGAAGTCCTTTTTGGCCGCCTCTTATTTAGAAGCTCAAATAAATAACCTGCCCTTACAATCCATGACGACACTTTAAACGTTTGGAAACACAAGTGGGTCCCTATTTCCCTTGACCATATTCAAAGTCAAATCCCTATTACTCCACGGCAATCAATGGGCATCCTCTCAAATCTTTACAAAACTGGTATTTTCCAATCCTTTAGAAATCTATCCCAGGATTTTGATCTTTTTGTGCCTCCTTTCTTCACTATCTTCAATAAGGCGTCTCCTACAATCTGTCGCTCCCATCAAAACAGACCACATGATCTTCCTATCACACATTTTTAGTTGCATGGAATGGCTCTCCAAAGCGCCCGGCTTGTGGTTATGCTCTTCTAATAAATAGAGATTGACTTGGTAAGAAATCTCACATGCTGAAGTGCGAGCCGGAGTTGGGAGACACATTTTCCGTAGATATCTGGATGAAAGCGTCCAATTGGATTTTTAGGCATTCCAAATGTATTAATCACTTAGAACTTGTATGTAAATACTTCTTAGGTGGTGATTTACTCCATCAAGATGTGCTCATTTTTTGCTGGACCGTCTAATGTATGTTGGAGAGGTTGTGGTCAAGTGGGTACGACCTTACGCATGTGGTGGGCCTGTCCAACAGTGTCTCTTCTTTGGAAGGGTCTTCCAGCTTATCTCAGAACTCCTGGGAATACCTGTGTCTGCTAATCAGGGTTTGGCTCCCCTAGACATAGTCCTGGAGGACGTTCCTCAGGCATTCAGATTGGTCGGACACCACATTCTCGTAGCCACGAGACTATCTATAGCTAAATCTTGGAAATCTCCCCTCCATACTGGAAGTAATCAAAAGAGTTAATGATAACGGCCACGGTGATCCGCTGCTCTGGCAGACCATTACCTCTTACCCCGGGCCCGGAAGGCACGGGGGCCCCGGATGTGCTCTCTCCATTTCTCCTGATTGTACATTTTAGTTTCCGGTACTTTCCCAGGATTGCTTTTCATCCACAATCTGTATATTTTACCGCACTTTATTGTTAGTAATATATTTATTTGTCTCTGATGGTCTCGAAATGTTTAGAGAATCCCAAATTATTGTTTTGTTTTTGCTTTTCTGTTTAATGGAAACATTTTCTGAAAACTTCAATAAAAAAATGTGATTTAAAAAAATAAATAAATACAACATCAAACCAAAGTAATAAAACATAAATGATTCTAACAACGACCACTGGTTTCACGTAGATCAGGAAAATGGCCCTCCAATGTTCTCATGGCATCTCATTTATATAGTCCACAAAAAGAAATCCATCATATCTGAGGGGAAATAGGACATAGAAAAGGTCCTCACTGGGAATAAATGAAAAATCCTAAATCTCTATAAATATACACCGATTCATAAACAACACTGAAAATAAAAACCACAACTAGTTAAAACTTATTTTTTATTTTTGCTCCATTCATTCAACAGAAAAATCCAGTTCGTTTCTCACTCGGCTGGACACTGGGGTCTCCTTTAAAGAGGCTGTCACCAGATTATAAGTGTCCTGTGGCCTACATAATGTGATCAGCGCTGTAATGTAGATAACAGTGGTCCTAGTAATAAAGAGGCTCTGTCACCACATTATAAGTGTCCTGTCTCCTACATAATGTGATCAGCGCTGTAATGTAGATAACAGTGGTCCTAGTAATAAAGAGGCTGTCACCACATTATAAGTGTCCTGTGGCCTACATCATGTGATCGGCGCTGTAATGTAGGGAACAGCAGTGGTTTTTATTTGGAAAAACGATCTTTTTTTAGGAAGTTATGAGCAATTTTAGATTTATTCTAATTAGTTTCTTAATAGACAACTGGGTGTATTTTTAACCAAGCATGTAGGGGGCGCCACTGGGCTCTGCCTCTACTCTGTGCTCTGTTCCACACACGGAGTAAATAAGAGCAGAGGAGCAGAGGAGGAAGCTCCGCCCACAGCCCGTCCTGCACGAAGCCTGTGATCCTGTGATCCTGTCAGCATGGAGAGATGGTGTGTGTCTGTGTGTGTGTGTGTGTGTGTGTGTGTGTAGGGGGTATACAGCATGTGTATATATTAGTGTGTGGGTGTAGTGGGTATACAATATCTGTTTGTATGTGTATATGTTAGTGTGTGTGTGTGTGTGTATACACAGTGTGTGTCTCTGTGCGTAAGGTGTGTGTGTCTCTATATTTGTATGTGTGTATGTTACAGTGTGTGTGTAGTGGGTATACAGTATGTGTCTCTATGTTTGTATGTGTATATGTTACAGTGTGTGTGTGTGTGTGTGTCTGCATGTGTTTATGTCTCTTTGTAAAAGTGTGTGTTAGAGTAGAACAGATAAAATGCAGATATCTGTGCTGCCCCCTATATAACCTGCTGCCCCCTATATAACCTGCTGCCCCTTATATAACCTGCTGTCTCCTATATACCCTGCTGGCACTATATACCCTGCTGCCCCTATATAGCCTTCTGCCCCTATATACCCTGCTGCCCCTGATATACTCTGCTGCCCCTTATATACCCTGCTGCCCCTGATATACTCTGCTGCCCCTTATATACCCTGCTGCCCCTTATATACTCTGCTGCCCCTTATATACTCTGAGCCCTTGTATAGATATATACACATGTGTGTGTGTGTGTGTGTGTGTGTGTGTGTGTGTGTGTGTGTGTGTGTGTGTGTGTGTGTGTGTGTGTGTGTGTGTGTGTGTGTTTATGTGTCTGTGGGTATAGTTATCATCTACTACATTATCTGTACTCAGAGTTATCACTGTTATCTGTGGTGTTACATAGGACTGCAGGTAACATCTACTACATTATCTGTACTCAGAGAGTTATCACTGTGTTATCTGTGGTGTTACATAGGACTGCAGGTAACATCTACTACATTATCTGTATTCAGAGAGTTATCACTGTTATCTGTGGTGTTACATAGGACTGCAGGTAACATCTACTACATTATCTGTACTCAGAGAGTTATCACTGTGTTATCTGTGGTGTTACATAGGACTGCAGGTAACATCTACTACATTATCTGTACTCAGAGAGTTATCACTGTGTTATCTGTAGTGTTACATAGGACTGCAGGTAACATCTACTACATTATCTGTAATCAGAGAGTTATCACTGTGTTATCTGTGGTGTTACATAGGACTGCAGGTAACACTACTACATTATCTGTACTCAGAGAGTTATCACTGTGTTATCTGTAGTGTTACATAGGACTGCAGGTAACATCTACTACATTATCTGTACTCAGAGAGTTATCACTGTGTTATCTGTGGTGTTACATAGGACTGCAGGTAATATCTACTACATTATCTGTACTCAGAGAGTTATCACTGTTATCTGTGGTGTTACATAGGACTGCAGGTAACATCTACATTATCTGTACTCAGAGAGTTATCACTGTGTGTTATCTGTGGTGTTACATAGGACTGCAGGTAACATCTACTACATTATCTGTTCTCAGAGTTATCACTGTGTTATCTATGGTGTTACATAGGACTGCAGGTAACACCTACTACATTATCTGTACTCAGAGAGTTATCACTGTGTTATCTGTGGTGTTACATAGGACTGCAGGTAACATCTACTACATTATCTGTACTCAGAGAGTTATCACTGTGTTATCTGTGGTGTTACATAGGACTGCAGGTAACATCTACTACATTATCTGTACTCAGAGAGTTATCACTGTGTTATCTGTGGTGTTACATAGGACTGCAGGAAACAGCTACTACATTATCTGTACTCCGAGAATTAGCACAGTGTTATCTGTGGTGTTACATAGGACTGCAGGTAACATCTACTACATTATCTGTACTCAGAGAGTTATCACTGTGTTATCTGTGGTGTTACATAGGACTGCAGGTAACATCTACTACATTATCTGTACTCAGAGAGTTATCACGGTGTTATCTGTGGTGTTACATAGGACTGCAGGTAACATTTACTGCATTATCTGTATTCAGAGAGTAATCGCTGTATTATATGTGGTGTTACATAGGACTGCAGGTAACATCTACATTATCTGTACTCAGAGAGTTATCACTGTGTTATCTGTGGTGTTACATAGGACTGCAGGTAACATCTACTACATTATCTGTACTCAGAGAGTTATCACTGTGTTATCTGTGGTGTTACATAGGACTGCAGGTAACATCTACTACATTATCTGTACTCAGAGAGTTATCACTGTGTTATTACATAGGACTGCAGGTAACATCTACATTATCTGTACTCAGAGAGTTATCACTGTGTTATCTGTGGTGTTACATAGGACTGCAGGTAACATTTACTGCATTATCTGTATTCAGAGAGTAATCGCTGTATTATATGTGGTGTTACATAGGACTGCCGGTAACATCTACATTATCTGTACTCAGAGAGTTATCACTGTGTTATTACATAGGACTGCAGGTAACATCTACATTATCTGTAATCAGAGAGTTATCACTGTGTTATATGTTGTGTTACATAGGACTGCAGGTAACATTTACTGAATTATCTGTATTCAGAGAGTAATCACTGTATTATATGTGGTGTTACATAGGACTGCAGGTAACATCTACATTATCTGTACTCAGAGAGTTATCACTGTGTGTTATCTGTGGTGTTACATAGGACTGCAGGAAACAGCTACTACATTATCTGTACTCAGAGAGTTATCACTGTGTTATCTGTGGTGTTACATAGGACTGCAGGTAACATCTACTACATTATCTGTACTCCGAGAATTAGCACAGTGTTATCTGTGGTGTTACATAGGACTGCAGGTAACATCTACTACATTATCTGTACTCAGAGAGTTATCACTGTGTTATCTGTGGTGTTACATAGGACTGCAGGTAACATCTACTACATTATCTGTACTCAGAGAGTTATCACTGTGTTATCTGTGGTGTTACATAGGACTGCAGGTAACATCTACTACATTATCTGTACTCAGAGAGTTATCGTTGTGTTATCTGTGGTGTTACATAGGACTGCAAGTAACATCTATTACATTATCTGTAATCAGAGAGTTATCACTGTGTTATCTGTGGTGTTACATAGGACTGCAGGTAACATCTACTACATTATCTGTACTCAGAGAGTTATCACTGTGATATCTGTGGTGTTACATAGGACTGCAGGTGACATCTACTACATTATCTGTAATCAGAGAGTTATCACTGTGTTATCAGCGGTGTTACATAGGACTGCAGGTAACATCTACTACATTATCTGTACTCAGAGAGTTATCACTGTGTTATCTGTGGTTTACATAGGACTGCAGGTAACATCTACTACATTATCTGTACTCAGAGAGTTATCACTGTGTTATCTGTGGTGTTAAATAGGACTGCAGGTAACATCTACTACATTATCTGTACTCAGAGAGTTATCACTGTGTTATCTGTGGTGTTACATAGGACTGCAGGTAACATCTACTACATTATCTGTACTCAGAGAGTTATCACTGTGTTATCTGTGGTGTTACATAGGACTGCAGGTAACATCTACTACATTATCTGTACTCCGAGAATTAGCACAGTGTTATCTGTGGTGTTACATAGGACTGCAGGTAACATCTACTACATTATCTGTACTCAGAGAGTTATCACTGTGTTATCTGTGGTGTTACATAGGACTGCAGGTAACATCTACTACATTATCTGTACTCAGAGAGTTATCACTGTGTTATCTGTGGTGTTACATAGGACTGCAGGTGACATCTACTACATTATCTGTACTCCGAGAATTAGCACAGTGTTATCTGTGGTGTTACATAGGACTGCAGGTAACATCTACTACATTATCTGTACTCAGAGAGTTATCACTGTGTTATCTGTGGTGTTACATAGGACTGCAGGTAACATCTACTACATTATCTGTACTCAGAGAGTTATCACGGTGTTATCTGTGGTGTTACATAGGACTGCAGGTAACATTTACTACATTATCTGTATTCAGAGAGTAATCGCTGTATTATATGTGGTGTTACATAGGACTGCAGGTAACATCTACATTATCTGTACTCAGAGAGTTATCACTGTGTTATCTGTGGTGTTACATAGGACTGCAGGTAACATCTACTACATTATCTGTACTCAGAGAGTTATCACTGTGTTATCTGTGGTGTTACATAGGACTGCAGGTGACATCTACTACATTATCTGTACTCAGAGAGTTATCACTGTGTTATTACATAGGACTGCAGGTAACATCTACATTATCTGTACTCAGAGAGTTATCACTGTGTTATCTGTGGAGTTACATAGGACTGCAGGTGACATCTACTACATTATCTGTAATCAGAGAGTTATCACTGTGTTATCAGCGGTGTTACATAGGACTGCAGGTAACATCTACTACATTATCTGTACTCAGAGAGTTATCACTGTGTTATCTGTGGTTTACATAGGACTGCAGGTAACATCTACTACATTATCTGTACTCAGAGAGTTATCACTGTGTTATCTGTGGTGTTAAATAGGACTGCAGGTAACATCTACTACATTATCTGTACTCAGAGAGTTATCACTGTGTTATCTGTGGTGTTACATAGGACTGCAGGTAACATCTACTACATTATCTGTACTCAGAGAGTTATCACTGTGTTATCTGTGGTGTTACATAGGACTGCAGGTAACATCTACTACATTATCTGTACTCCGAGAATTAGCACAGTGTTATCTGTGGTGTTACATAGGACTGCAGGTAACATCTACTACATTATCTGTACTCAGAGAGTTATCACTGTGTTATCTGTGGTGTTACATAGGACTGCAGGTAACATCTACTACATTATCTGTACTCAGAGAGTTATCACTGTGTTATCTGTGGTGTTACATAGGACTGCAGGTGACATCTACTACATTATCTGTACTCAGAGCGTTATCACTGTGTTATCTGTAGTGTTACATAGGACTGCAGGTAACATCTACTACATTATCTGTACTCAGAGAGTTATCACTGTGTTATCTGTGGTGTTACATAGGACTGCAGGTAACATCTACTACATTATCTGTACTCAGAGAGTTATCGTTGTGTTATCTGTGGTGTTACATAGGACTGCAAGTAACATCTATTACATTATCTGTAATCAGAGAGTTATCACTGTGTTATCTGTGGTGTTACATAGGACTGCAGGTAACATCTACTACATTATCTGTACTCAGAGAGTTATCACTGTGTTATCTGTGGTGTTACATAGGACTGCAAGTAACATCTATTACATTATCTGTAATCAGAGAGTTATCACTGTGTTATCTGTGGTGTTACATAGGACTGCAGGTAACATCTACTACATTATCTGTACTCAGAGAGTTATCACTGTGTTATCTGTGGTGTTACATAGGACTGCAGGTGACATCTACTACATTATCTGTAATCAGAGAGTTATCACTGTGTTATCAGCGGTGTTACATAGGACTGCAGGTAACATCTACTACATTATCTGTACTCAGAGAGTTATCACTGTGTTATCTGTGGTGTTACATAGGACTGCAGGTAACATCTACTACATTATCTGTACTCAGAGAGTTATCACGGTGTTATCTGTGGTGTTACATAGGACTGCAGGTAACATTTACTGCATTATCTGTATTCAGAGAGTAATCGCTGTATTATATGTGGTGTTACATAGGACTGCCGGTAACATCTACATTATCTGTACTCAGAGAGTTATCACTGTGTTATTACATAGGACTGCAGGTAACATCTACATTATCTGTAATCAGAGCGTTATCACTGTTTTATATGTTGTGTTACATAGGACTGCAGGTAACATTTACTGCATTATCTGTATTCAGAGAGTAATCACTGTATTATATGTGGTGTTACATAGGACTGCAGGTAACATCTACATTATTTGTACTCAGAGAGTTATCACTGTGTGTTATCTGTGGTGTTACATAGGACTGCAGGAAACAGCTACTACATTATCTGTACTCAGAGAGTTATCACTGTGTTATCTGTGGTGTTACATAGGACTGCAGGTAACATATACTACATTATCTGTACTCCGAGAATTAGCACAGTGTTATCTGTGGTGTTACATAGGACTGCAGGTAACATCTACTACATTATCTGTAATCAGAGAGTTATCACTGTGTTATCTGTGGTGTTACATAGGACTGCAGGTAACATCTACTACATTATCTGTACTCAGAGCGTTATCACTGTGTTATCTGTAGTGTTACATAGGACTGCAGGTAACATCTACTACATTATCTGTACTCAGAGAGTTATCACTGTGTTATCTGTGGTGTTACATAGGACTGCAGGTAACATCTACTACATTATCTGTACTCAGAGAGTTATCGTTGTGTTATCTGTGGTGTTACATAGGACTGCAAGTAACATCTATTACATTATCTGTAATCAGAGAGTTATCACTGTGTTATCTGTGGTGTTACATAGGACTGCAGGTAACATCTACTACATTATCTGTACTCAGAGAGTTATCACTGTGTTATCTGTGGTGTTACATAGGACTGCAGGTAACATCTACTACATTATCTGTAATCAGAGAGTTATCACTGTGTTATCAGCGGTGTTACATAGGACTGCAGGTAACATCTACTACATTATCTGTAATCAGAGAGTTATCACTGTGTTATCTGTGGTGTTACATAGGACTGCAGGTAACATCTACATTATCTGTACTCAGAGAGTAATCACTGTGTTATATGTTATGTTACATAGGACTGCAGGTAACATCTACTACATTATCTGTACTCAGAGAGTTATCGTTGTGTTATCTGTGGTGTTACATAGGACTGCAAGTAACATCTATTACATTATCTGTAATCAGAGAGTTATCACTGTGTTATCTGTGGTGTTACATAGGACTGCAGGTAACATCTACTACATTATCTGTACTCAGAGAGTTATCACTGTGTTATCTGTGGTGTTACATAGGACTGCAGGTAACATCTACTACATTATCTGTAATCAGAGAGTTATCACTGTGTTATCTGTGGTGTTACATAGGACTGCAGGTAACATCTACATTATCTGTACTCAGAGAGTAATCACTGTGTTATATGTTATGTTACATAGGACTGCAGGTGACATCTACTACATTATCTGTAATCAGAGAGTTATCACTGTGTTATCTGTGGTGTTACATAGGACTGCAGGTAACATCTACTACATTATCTGTAATCAGAGAGTTATCACTGTGTTATCTGTGGTGTTACATAGGACTTCAGGTAATACTACTGCATTATCTGTATTCAGAGAGTAATCACTGTGTTATATGTTATGTTACATAGGACTGCAGGTGACATCTACTACATTATCTGTAATCAGAGAGTTATCACTGTGTTATCTGTGGTGTTACATAGGACTGCAGGTGACATCTACTACATTATCTGTTCTCAGAGCTATCACTGTGTTATCTGTGGTGTTACATAGGACTGCAGGTAACATCTACTACATTATCTGTACTCAGAGAGTTATCACTGTGTTATCTGTGGTGTTACATAGGACTGCAGGTAACATCTACTACATTATCTGTAATCAGAGAGTTATCACTGTGTTATCAGCAGTGTTACATAGGACTGCAGGTAACATCTACTACATTATCTGTAATCAGAGAGTTATCACTGTGTTTGTTATCTGTGGTGTTACATAGGACTGCAGGTAATACTACTGCATTATCTGTATTCAGAGAGTAATCACTGTGTTATATGTTATGTTACATAGGACTGCAGGTGACATCTACTACATTATCTGTATTCATAGAGTAATCTGTAAAGGATCTGCCAGGCACAGCTTCTGTATCCACGCCCATAGGTAATCAGTCTGCACCTGCTTCTATGTCTGTGAGACTGACTCCTTCTTCCACCACTCAGGATGGCAGGCTTAGGAGTGGGAGAGCCTATCACAGCCTGGCCAGACGGAGCTAGTTCCCGCCCTCTGTCTATTTATACCTGCCTTTCCTGTTCCTCCTTGCTTGTGATTCTTCTCGTTTGGTTTCCTGGCCCTGCTGCAGCTTCTTGTACTATTTGTCCCTGCTTCATATTGACCCCGGCTTACTGACCACTCTCCTGCTCTGCGTTTGGTACCTCGTACTCTCCTGGTTTGACTCGGCTCGTTCACTACTCTTGTTGCTCACGGTGTTGCCGTGGGCAACTGGCCCATTTCCCTTAGCTTCTGTGTACCCTTGTTTGTTTGTCTGTCGTGCACTTATTGAGCGTAGGGACCGTCGCCCAGTTGTACCCCGTCGCCTAGGGCGGGTCGTTGCAAGTAGGCAGGGACTGAGAGGCGGGAAGATTGGGGCTCACTTGTCCGTTTCCCCACCCCTTTCATTACATAATCATTGTGTTATCTGTGGTGTTACATAGGACTGCAGGTAACACTACTACATTATCTGTACTCAGAGAGTTATCAGCGTGTTATCTGTGGTGTTACATAGGACTGCAGGAAACATCTACTACATTATCACTGTGTTATCTCTGGTGTTACATAGGACTGCAGGTAACATCTACTACATTATCTATACTCAGAGAGTTATCTCTGTGTTATCTGTGGTGTTACATAGGACTGCAGGTGACATCTACTACATTATCTGTACTCAGAGAGTTATCACTGTGTTATCTGTGGTGTTACATAGGACTGCAGGTAACATCTACTACATTATCTGTACTCAGAGAGTTATCACTGTGTTATCTGTGGTGTTACATAGGACTGCAGGTAACATCTACTACATTATCTGTACTCAGAGAGTTATCCCTGTGTTATCTGTGGTGTTACATAGGACTGCAAATAAGATCTACTACATTATCTGTACTCAGAGAGTTATCACTGTTATCTGTGGTGTTACATAGGACTGCAGGTAACATCTACTACATTGTCTGTATTCAGAGAGTTATCACTGTGTTATCTGTGGTGTTACATAGGACTGCAGGTAACATCTACTACATTATCTGTACTCAGAGAGTTATCACTGTGTTATCTGTGGTGTTACATAGGACTGCAAGTAACATCTATTACATTATCTGTAATCAGAGAGTTATTACTGTGTTATCTGTGGTGTTACATAGGACTGCAGGTAACATCTACTACATTATCTGTACTCAGAGAGTTATCACTGTGTTATCTGTGGTGTTACATGGGACTGCAGGTAACATCTACTACATTATCTGTACTCAGAGAGTTATCGTTGTGTTATCTGTGGTGTTACATAGGACTGCAGGTAACATTACTACATTATCTGTACTCAGAGAGTTATCACTGTGTTATCTGTAGTGTTACATAGGACTGCAGGTAACATCTACTACATTATCTGTACTCAGAGAGTTATCACTGTGTTATCTGTGGTGTTACATAGGACTGCAGGTAACATCTACTACATTATCTGTACTCAGAGAGTTATCACTGTGTTATCTGTGGTGTTACATAGGACTGCAGGTAACATTACTACATTATCTCTACTCAGAGAGTTATCACTGTGTTATCTGTGGTGTTACATGGGACTGCAGGTAACATCTACTACATTATCTGTACTCAGAGAGTTATCGTTGTGTTATCTGTGGTGTTACATAGGACTGCAGCTAACATTACTACATTATCTGTACTCAGAGAGTTATCACTGTGTTATCTGTAGTGTTACATAGGACTGCAGGTAACATCTACTACATTATCTGTACTCAGAGAGTTATCACTGTGTTATCTGTGGTGTTACATAGGACTGCAGGTAACATCTACTACATTATCTGTACTCAGAGAGTTATCACTGTGTTATCTGTGGTGTTACATAGGACTGCAGGAAACATCTACTACATTATCACTGTGTTATCTGTGGTGTTACATAGGACTGCAGGTGACATCTACTACATTATCTGTAATCAGAGAGTTATCACTGTGTTATCTGTGGTGTTACATAGGACTGCAAGTAACATCTATTACATTATCTGTAATCAGAGAGTTATTACTGTGTTATCTGTGGTGTTACATAGGACTGCAAGTAACATCTATTACATAATCTGTAATCAGAGAGTTATCACTGTGTTATCTGTGGTGTTACATAGGACTGCAGGTAACATCTACTACATTATCTGTACTCAGAGAGTTATCACTGTGTTATCTGTGGTGTTACATGGGACTGCAGGTAACATCTACTACATTATCTGTACTCAGAGAGTTATCATTGTGTTATCTGTGGTGTTACATAGGACTGCAGGTAATACTACTACATTATCTGTACTCAGAGAGTTATCCCTGTGTTATCTGTGGTGTTACATAGGACTGCAAATAAGATCTACTACATTATCTGTACTCAGAGAGTTATCACTGTTATCTGTGGTGTTACATAGGACTGCAGGTAACATCTACTACATTGTCTGTATTCAGAGAGTTATCACTGTGTTATCTGTGGTGTTACATAGGACTGCAGGTAACATCTACTACATTATCTGTACTCGGAGAGATATCACTGTTTTATCTGTGGTGTTACATAGGACTGCAGGTAATACTACTACATTATCTGTACTCAGAGAGTTATCACTGTGTTACCTGTGGTGTTACATAGGACTGCAGGTGACATATACTACATTATCTGTACTCAGAGAGGTATCCCTGTGTTATCTGTGGTGTTACATAGGACTGCAGGTAACATCTACTACATTATCTGTACTCAGAGAGTTATCACTGTGTTATCTGTGGTGTTACATAGGACTGCAGGTAACATCTACATTATCTGTATTCAGAGAGTTATCCCTGTGTTATCTGTGGTTTTACATAGGACTGCAGGTAAGATCTACTACATTATCTGTACTCAGGGAGTTATCACTGTGTTATCTGTGGTGTTACATAGGACTGCAAGTAACATCTACTACATTATCTGTAATCAGAGAGTTATCACTGTGTTATCTGTGGTGTTACATAGGACTGCAAGTAACATCTATTACATTATCTGTAATCAGAGAGTTATTACTGTGTTATCTGTGGTGTTACATAGGACTGCAGGTAACATCTACTACATTATCTGTACTCAGAGAGTTATCACTGTGTTATCTGTGGTGTTACATAGGACTGCAAGTAACATATATTACATTATCTGTAATCAGAGAGTTATCACTGTGTTATCTGTGGTGTTACATAGGACTGCAAGTAACATCTACTACATTATCTGTACTCAGAGAGTTATCACTGTGTTATCTGTGGTGTTACATAGGACTGCATGTAACATCTACTACATTATCTGTAATCAGAGAGTTATCACTGTGTTATCTGTGGTGTTACATAGGACTGCAGGTAACATCTACTACATTATCTGTACTCAGAGAGTTATCACTGTTTTATCTGTGGTGTTACATAGGACTGCAGGTAACACCACTACATTATCTGTAGTCAGAGAGTTATCACTGTGTTATCTGTGGTGTTACATAGGACTGCAGGTAACATCTACTACATTATCTGTACTCAGGGAGTTATCACTGTGTTATCTGTGGTGTTACATAGGACTGCAGGCAACATCTACTACATTGTCTGTATTCAGAGAGTTATCACTGTGTTATCTGTGGTGTTACATAGGACTGCAGGTAACATCTACTACATTATCTGTACTCGGAGAGTTATCACTGTGTTATCTGTGGTGTTACATAGGACTGCAGGTAATACTACTACATTATCTATACTCAGAGAGTTATCACTGTGTTACCTGTGGTGTTACATAGGACTGCAGGTGACATATACTACATTATCTGTACTCAGAGAGTTATCACTGTGTTATCTGTGGTGTTACATAGGACTGCAGGTAACATCTACATTATCTGTACTCAGAGAGTTATCACTGTGTTATCTGTGGTGTTACATAGGACTGCAGGTAACAGCTACTACATTATCTGTACTCAGAGAGTTATCACTGTGTTATCTGTGGTGTTACATAGGACTGCATGTAACATCTACTACATTATCTGTACTCAGAGAGTTATCACTGTTTTATCTGTGGTGTTACATAGGACTGCAGGTAACACCACTACATTATCTGTAGTCAGAGAGTTATCACTGTGTTATCTGTGGTGTTACATAGGACTGCAGGTAACATCTACTACATTATCTGTACTCAGAGTTATCACTGTGTTATCTGTGGTGTAACATAGGACTGCAGGTGACATCTACTACATTATCTGTACTCAGGGAGTTATCACTGTGTTATCTGTGGTGTTACATAGGACTGCAGGCAACATCTACTACATTGTCTGTATTCAGAGAGTTATCACTGTGTTATCTGTGGTGTTACATAGGACTGCAGGTAACATCTACTACATTATCTGTACTCGGAGAGTTATCACTGTGTTATCTGTGGTGTTACATAGGACTGCAGGTAATACTACTACATTATCTGTACTCAGAGAGTTATCACTGTGTTATCTGTGGTGTTACATAGGACTGCAGGTAACATCTACTACATTATCTGTAATCAGAGAGTTATCACTGTGTTATCTGTGGTGTTACATAGGACTGCAGGTAACATCTACTACATTATCTGTACTCAGAGAGTTATCACTGTGTTATCTGTGGTGTTACATAGGACTGCAGGTGACATCTACTACATTATCTGTACTCAGAGCGTTATCACTGTGTTATCTGTAGTGTTACATAGGACTGCAGGTAACATCTACTACATTATCTGTACTCAGAGAGTTATCACTGTGTTATCTGTGGTGTTACATAGGACTGCAGGTAACATCTACTACATTATCTGTACTCAGAGAGTTATCGTTGTGTTATCTGTGGTGTTACATAGGACTGCAAGTAACATCTATTACATTATCTGTAATCAGAGAGTTATCACTGTGTTATCTGTGGTGTTACATAGGACTGCAGGTAACATCTACTACATTATCTGTACTCGGAGAGTTATCACTGTGTTATCTGTGGTGTTACATAGGACTGCAGGTAATACTACTACATTATCTATACTCAGAGAGTTATCACTGTGTTACCTGTGGTGTTACATAGGACTGCAGGTGACATATACTACATTATCTGTACTCAGAGAGTTATCACTGTGTTATCTGTGGTGTTACATAGGACTGCAGGTAACATCTACATTATCTGTACTCAGAGAGTTATCACTGTGTTATCTGTGGTGTTACATAGGACTGCAGGTAACATCTACTACATTATCTGTACTCAGAGTTATCACTGTGTTATCTGTGGTGTTACATAGGACTGCAGGTAACATCTACTACATTATCTGTGCTGTGTACATATGTGCCTGTGTGCGTATATATGGGTCTGTTTGTGAATGTGTCTTTGTGCCTTTTATGTATTTGTATATGTCTCTGTCTGTGTATTTGTCCGCCGTTGTGTGTATATGTGTCTGTACGTCTATATATTTGCCTGTATGTCTAAATATCTGTCTTTATGTATGTACAGTATATATGTTCCAGCGTGTCTATATATGTGGTTCATTTTTGGTTTGTGTAGGGGGCGGCAATAGAGAGTCCCGCACAGGGCGTCATCCAAGCTAAGGCCGGCCCTGCTCATGTGAATGGAGTTTGTCAAATCCTCATTGACGTGCGGCAGAAACAAAACCTGCATGGACTTCAGGACGTGCGGCTGACTTATAATATCACTGTACAGGATAAGGGTGTGTATGGGAAGTACAGAGCGCGCGGACGGGCTGAGCGCGCTCCTTACACAGCAGGTGACGACCGTGTTACGCAGCCAACACCTCACTGCCACGGGCGGAATCACAGATCACTTTGATTCCACCCGTTTAACACCTTAAATGCCGCGGTAAATCACGACCGCGGCATTTAAAGTGCTAGAATCGGGGGGCGCCCACTGAAACAAGCCATTGCGCCAAAAAATTCCGTAATCGCTGTTTTTTGCCCATTTCACCCCACAAATATTATTTTTTTCAGCTTCCCAGTACATTATGCGGTACAATAAATGGTGCCATGAAAAACTACAACTTGTCCCGCAAAAAACAAGCCTCGCATGGCGATATGGACGGAAAAATAAAAAAATGATAACTTTTGGAAGGTGGAGAGGAAAAAACAAAAGTGAAAATCCGAAAAATGGATGAGGAGGGAAGGGGTTAAATCAGCTGAATGCCTATCAGGCCGTGTTCACACGCTTAGCAAAAACGGACCTGCATTCAAGGGAGAACAGCTCCTGATTTACAGACGTTTTTTAAGCCACTTGCGTTTTTCGCTGCGTTTTTTACGGCCGTCTTTGGAGCGGTTTCTTTAGAGTCAATGAAAAGCGGCTCCAAAAACGTCTGAAGGAGTGACACGCAGTTCTTATTTGTGGGCGGTTTTTTTACGAAGCTGTTTTTCCCACTGAAATGAAGGGGCCGGTGTTTGGAGGCTTCTGATGTTTGGCTGTTTTTCGGTGTGAACAGGGCCTGATGTTGCAGAATTGTACCGTGTTTCATCGTTTACAATGTAAAGGGTTAATCTGTAAATCCCCAGCAAATTCTGTAACGCCACATTGAGGGATCCGGTGCACAAAATCCGCATCAAAACCGGAGGGAAAATCTGCAGCTAATAGTGCGTTTTTTAATACGTTTTTAGCTGCGTTTTTACATTTTGATGCGGAAATAGCTGCAGGTTTTATTTTGTTTTTTTTTAAACTAGTCAGAAACAATTCGCAAGCGGAAACGCAAGATACAGTGACGTGTCGCACATTCTCACATACGCACCGCAGGTCAATTTTTGTGCAGAAAATGCGACATGCAGAGGAGATTTCTTGATCTGATTGACTTTGCCGGTTCTGTATTACACCGCGGATTTGCCGCATGAAAATACCCGCGACAAATTTGCACGTTATAAGTATCGTGTGCATTTGGCCTAACAGTTTTTTTTAACTCCCCCTAAGGCCGCCCTGTTCACACATGTTGGATTTGATACGGATTCCGATGACGTCAATGATTCTGCATCCCATGCACATGAGGCTTCCGTAACCCAGTTCACTCGCTATGAAAAATTTTCCACGTGTATTTTCGTCCGCACCATGAAAAGAAATCCACCGCTAATAAGCAGCGGGCGACTAATATTACATGGGAAAGCCGAGGAGAGGAAACTGTGAATGACACTGGGACTCGGGCCTCGTTCACACAGTTTATTGCAAGCAGAAAAATCTGCCTCGAAATTCCTTCAGGCTTTCTCTGCCTCCCATTGATGTCAATGGGAGGTCAGAGACAGGAATGCCTGAAGAAAGGGCATGGCACTTCTCTTTCTCCCGAGCGTTTTTCTCTGTTGGCGGGAAAAAAACGCCTTCGCCTCCCGTTGAAATCAATAGTAGGCGATTTCGGCTGTTTTTTGCTGCAGTTTCCATCGCGATTTCTGATGCAAAAATTGTGGCAAAAAAACTCTGTGTAAACAAGGCCTTATTTTTGTGCGGATCTGCTACACGCCAGTGGCCTCTGCGGCAGGAATCAAAGGGAAAACCTCAGATGTTTGCTGCGGAAAAACTCATTGAACTTTAATGGCAAAGTAAGAGCGGAGGATTAGTTCTCCTCATCCTCCCAAGCGCTGCCCCTCCCTCAAGGCTCCTTACACCCCCACGAGCACTGCCCCTCCCTCAAGGCTCCTTACACCCCCACGAGCGCTGCCCCTCCCTCAAGGCTCCTTACACCCCCACGAGCGCTCCCCCTCCCTCAAGGCTCCTTACACCCCCACGAGCGCTGCCCCTCCCTCAAGGCTCCTTACACCCCCACGAGCGCTGCCCCTCCCTCAAGGCTCCTTACACCCCCACGAGCGCTGCCCCTCCCTCAAGGCTCCTTACACCCCCACGAGCGCTGCCCCTCCCTCAAGGCTCCTTACACCCCCACGAGCGCTGCCCCTCCCTCAAGGCTCCTTACACCCCCACGAGCGCTGCCCCTCCCTCAAGGCTCCTTACACCCCCACGAGCGCTCCCCCTCCCTTAAGGCTCCTCCCACCCTCAAAAAGACAGATTGTGTCTAGAAGGAACATGCTCCGTAATATTACAGTTGAGTATCCGGTGATGTATTCGTTACCCCCTCCCCCGTGTAGGTAGAATTATTTCACCAACAAACCGACCAATGAGAAGTGGAGCCAAGGAGTGGAGGTCATTAGATACATTAGTGTAATCAAAGAGAAAGGCTGTGAAATTGTTCTGCTTAATAATAGAGACGGGAGACCTTGATCACGGGGAGCAGAGACTCGAAAAAGCCGTGCGCGTTTAATTGGCGTGAGGACAGAGGCGATAATACACAGCTCTGTCCGATGCCCACTAATAGGTGAGCGAGCGGCCGCACAGATAATACACAGCTCTGTCCGGTGCCCACTAATAGGTGAGCGAGCGGCCGCACAGATAATACACAGCTCTGTCCGGTGACCACTAATAGGTGAGCGAGCGGCCGCACAGATAATACACAGCTCTGTCCGGTGCCCACTAATAGGTGAGCGAGCGGCCGCACAGATAATACACAGCTCTGTCCGATGCCCACTAATAGGTGAGCGAGCGGCCGCACAGATAATACACAGCTCCGTCCGGTGCCCACTAATAGGTGACGAAGCGTCCGCACAGATAATACACAGCTCTGTCCGGTGCCCACTAATAGGTGACGAAGCGGCCGCACAGATAATACACAGCTCCGTCCGGTGCCCACTAATAGGTGACGAAGCGTCCGCACAGATAATGTACTCGCACAGCGATCTCGGCCTTTCACTATAACAATGTCCGCTTATGTGTAGACAAGGCCTTACTTTGTTTCCAATCTCTAAGGGTATGTTCACACGGCCTATTTACGGACGTAAATCTGGCGGTTTTGCCCCGAATTACGCCCAAAAATAGCGCCTCAATAGCGCTGACAAACATCTGCCCATTGAAAGCAATGGGCAGACGTTTGTCTGTTCACACGAGGCGTATATTTACGCGCCACTGTCAAATGACGGCGCGTAAATAGACGCCCGCGTAGAAGAAGTGACCTGTCACTTCTTTGGCCGTAATTGGAGCCGCTATTCATTGACTCCAATGAATAGCAGCGCTAATTACGGCCGTATTTGACGCGGCGTTCAAGCGCCTGCACATGCCGGTACGGCTGAAATTACGGGGATGTTTTCAGGCTGAAACATCCCCGTAATTTCAGCCGTTACAGACGCCCTCGTGTGAACATACCCTTACTGTTCTGATTGGTCTCTATTCCTGTCAATCAGGAACCTTTTACTATTTCTGGTTCGTGAGTCCGGCGGCCCCCCCTGGAAGAAGCCGAAGTGCCGGCGAAACGCGCGTCGGGTGTTTTTAAATTAACATCAATGTTACATTATTACAATTATTATATTATTATTAGATCATCCATGTTTTATGTGATTCTAAATAAATGTGTGTTTGAATTTGATATAAAATGTTGTTTTCTTTTTCGGATCCATTTTCTTTGTTTCCTCCGTATCTAGAATCTGTAAGATCCACCAGCGACGTCTCACACAGAATCACAATAACATGAATCACGTCACTGGTGGATCTTACAGATTCTAGATACGGAGGAAACAAAGAAAATGGATCCGAAAAAGAAAACAACATTTTATATCAAATTCAAACACACATTTATTTAGAATCACATAAAAAAAATAAAAAATGTGGACCTTTAAAGGCGTCGCTGCCGCTCAGGATTAGGGATTGTCAGTGCGCTCCCCCCTCTCCATACCCGCGGAACCCCTCCAGTACTTTCCTTCCTAGTAACTTCTGTTAGAATTGGGGTTTTTTGGGCTCTCCTACTCGGCTTTAATTATTTCTAATTGCTGGTCAGGGTCACACGAGAGGGGATTATACACAAATGTCTCCCGTAGTTCACGCTATAATTCATTCTCGTTTATATCCGGAGGCGGAAACCTCCATACAGAACTACTACTTCTCACAGCTGAGGGTTTGTTACAATGTTTTCAAGTCTAGACAATCCTGTGAGCTGGAGACATCAGCACCACAAATCTCTCTTCAGTCCTGATAGTTTGTTACAATGTATCAGTCTGGAGTCCAGGCTTTTTAGCTCACAGAGGATTGTCTAGACTGGAAACATTGTAACAACCTCTCAGCTGTGAGAAGTATTGTATCAGGTGTGCAGTAAGTTTCATTCTAAAATGATGATTGAGCTTTATTCACATAGATCTGGACGAGCCCATTAATATAAAAATGAAAATCCATGTTAGGGGGCGGCCGGGGGCGCTCCATTCACTGCCCAGTCCTCGCTCCCTCCCCCCATCATTTGCCCTCTGCCCATGGTACCTGGTTTCTGGGGGACTCACCGAGCTCATGAGCCGTAGTGAAGGCTGAGGGGAGCCCGTCGTCCTCGATCACGGAGCAGCTGCGTTTAGGATCACACATGGTGCCCACGTCCGCCATTCCCAGAGTGTCGCAGGTGGAGGCGCCGCACAGATCCTGCAGAAAGAAATCAGAATGATGTTGAGTTCTGCATAACCTGATACCAGAGAACAACAACACGTCCCCATCCCCTGCGCTCAGTCACTCCGGGACCAACCAGGATCAAGCGGCAAAATCTATTTCAATTGTTTAGAGATTCTCTAAGAGAAAATAATCACTGACCTCTGCAGACGTGTCACATGTACCCGGCGCTGTACATCATGTGACCATATATATCACTGACCTCTGCAGACGTGTCACATGTACCCAGCGCTGTACATCACATGACCATATATATCACTGACCTCTGCAGACGTGTCACATGTACCCGGCGCTGCACATCATGTGACCATATATATCACTGACCTCTGCAGACGTGTCACATGTACCCGGCGCTGTACATCATGTGACCATATATATCACTGACCTCTGCAGACGTGTCACATGTACCCGCGCTGTACATCACGTGACCATATATATCACTGACCTCTGCAGACGTGTCACATGTACCCGGCGCTGTACATCACGTGACCATATATATCACTGACCTCTGCAGACGTGTCACATGTACCCGGCGCTGCACATCATGTGACCATATATATCACTGACCTCTGCAGACGTGTCACATGTACCCGGCGCTGTACATCATGTGACCATATATATCACTGACCTCTGCAGACGTGTCACATGTACCCAGCGCTGTACATCACATGACCATATATATCACTGACCTCTGCAGACGTGTCACATGTACCCGGCGCTGCACATCATGTGACCATATATATCACTGACCTCTGCAGACGTGTCACATGTACCCGGCGCTGTACATCATGTGACCATATATATCACTGACCTCTGCAGACGTGTCACATGTACCCGCGCTGTACATCACGTGACCATATATATCACTGACCTCTGCAGACGTGTCACATGTACCCGGCGCTGTACATCACGTGACCATATATATCACTGACCTCTGCAGACGTGTCACATGTACCCGGCGCTGCACATCATGTGACCATATATATCACTGACCTCTGCAGACGTGTCACATGTACCCGGCGCTGTACATCATGTGACCATATATATCACTGACCTCTGCAGACGTGTCACATGTACCCGGCGCTGCACATCATGTGACCATATATATCACTGACCTCTGCAGACGTGTCACATGTACCCGGCGCTGTACATCATGTGACCATATATATCACTGACCTCTGCAGACGTGTCACATGTACCCGGCGCTGCACATCATGTGACCATATATATCACTGACCTCTGCAGACGTGTCACATGTACCCGGCGCTGTACATCATGTGACCATATATATCACTGACCTCTGCAGACGTGTCACATGTACCCAGCGCTGTACATCACGTGACCATATATATCACTGACCTCTGCAGACGTGTCACATGTACCCGGCGCTGTACATCACGTGACCATATATATCACTGACCTCTGCAGACGTGTCACATGTACCCGGCGCTGTACATCACGTGACCATATATATCACTGACCTCTGCAGACGTGTCACATGTACCCGGCGCTGTACATCACGTGACCATATATATCACTGACCTCTGCAGACGTGTCACATGTACCCGGCGCTGCACATCATGTGACCATATATATCACTGACCTCTGCAGACGTGTCACATGTACCCGGCGCTGTACATCACGTGACCATATATATCACTGACCTCTGCAGACGTGTCACATGTACCCGGCGCTGTACATCATGTGACCATATATATCACTGACCTCTGCAGACGTGTCACATGTACCCGGCGCTGTACATCACGTGACCATATATATCACTGACCTCTGCAGACGTGTCACATGTACCCGGCGCTGTACATCACGTGACCATATATATCACTGACCTCTGCAGACGTGTCACATGTACCCGGCGCTGTACATCACGTGACCATATATATCACTGACCTCTGCAGACGTGTCACATGTACCCGGCGCTGTACATCACGTGACCATATATATCACTGACCTCTGCAGACGTGTCACATGTACCCGGCGCTGTACATCACGTGACCATATATATCACTGACCTCTGCAGACGTGTCACATGTACCCGGCGCTGTACATCATGTGACCATATATATCACTGACCTCTGCAGACGTGTCACATGTACCCGGCGCTGTACATCACGTGACCATATATATCACTGACCTCTGCAGACGTGTCACATGTACCCGGCGCTGTACATCACGTGACCATATATATCACTGACCTCTGCAGACGTGTCACATGTACCCGGCGCTGTACATCACGTGACCATATATATCACTGACCTCTGCAGACGTGTCACATGTACCCGGCGCTGTACATCACGTGACCATATATATCACTGACCTCTGCAGACGTGTCACATGTACCCGGCGCTGTACATCACGTGACCATATATATCACTGACCTCTGCAGACGTGTCACATGTACCCGGCGCTGTACATCATGTGACCATATATATCACTGACCTCTGCAGACGTGTCACATGTACCCGGCGCTGTACATCATGTGACCATATATATCACTGACCTCTGCAGACGTGTCACATGTACCCGGCGCTGTACATCACGTGACCATATATATCACTGACCTCTGCAGACGTGTCACATGTACCCGGCGCTGTACATCACGTGACCATATATATCACTGACCTCTGCAGACGTGTCACATGTACCCGGCGCTGTACATCACGTGACCATATATATCACTGACCTCTGCAGACGTGTCACATGTACCCGGCGCTGTACATCATGTGACCATATATATCACTGACCTCTGCAGACGTGTCACATGTACCCGGCGCTGTACATCATGTGACCATATATATCACTGACCTCTGCAGACGTGTCACATGTACCCGGCGCTGTACATCACGTGACCATATATATCACTGACCTCTGCAGACGTGTCACATGTACCCAGCGCTGTACATCACATGACCATATATATCACTGACCTCTGCAGACGTGTCACATGTACCCGGCGCTGTACATCACGTGACCATATATATCACTGACCTCTGCAGACGTGTCACATGTACCCAGCGCTGTACATCATGTGACCATATATATCACTGACCTCTGCAGACGTGTCACATGTACCCGGCGCTGTACATCACGTGACCATATATATCACTGACCTCTGCAGACGTGTCACATGTACCCAGCGCTGTACATCATGTGACCATATATATCACTGACCTCTGCAGACGTGTCACATGTACCCGGCGCTGTACATCACGTGACCATATATATCACTGACCTCTGCAGACGTGTCACATGTACCCGGCGCTGTACATCATGTGACCATATATATCACTGACCTCTGCAGACGTGTCACATGTACCCGGCGCTGTACATCACGTGACCATATATATCACTGACCTCTGCAGACGTGTCACATGTACCCGGCGCTGTACATCATGTGACCATATATATCACTGACCTCTGCAGACGTGTCACATGTACCCAGCGCTGTACATCATGTGACCATATATATCACTGACCTCTGCAGACGTGTCACATGTACCCGGCGCTGTACATCACGTGACCATATATATCACTGACCTCTGCAGACGTGTCACATGTACCCAGCGCTGTACATCATGTTAGGGACCCTGTGACTTCTTATAGCGTCTCTTGCCGTGTAATTGAACATTTTGCGGTTTGTCTGGGGCTCTGCACATTATTGTATTAAACACTTTTGCTCGGTTAATTGTTTGAATTCCTCATTTCCTTGGCAGAATCTCTGTTATTTGTGGCCGGGGTCCAGTTCTCTGAACAGATTCTATTATAAAGTATGTCTGAATCTTACCTACGGGGACATGACACATTCTAGATCCAAAATGTGGAGGAAGCGAAGACAACAATCCTTCTCCCCCTCAACCCAAGATCTGGTCACCAACAGCAAAGCAACAGTAAATGGAGACCACCAGGACCAGTAGTAAATGGAGACCACCAGGACCAGTAGTAAATGGAGACCTCCAGGACCAGTAGTAAATGGAGACCACCAGGACCAGTAGTAAAAGGAGACCACCAGGACCAGTAGTAAATAGTGACCACCAGGACCCGTAGTAAATGGAGACCTCCAGGACCAGTAGTAAATAGTGACCACCAGGACCAGTAGTAAATGGAGACCACCAAGGCCCGTAGTAAATGGAGACCACCAGGACCAGTAGTAAATGGAGACCACCAGGACCCGTAGTAAATAGTGACCACCAGGACCAGTAGTAAATGGAGACCACCAAGGCCCGTAGTAAATGGAGACCACCAGGACCAGTAGTAAATGGAGACCACCAGGACCAGTAGTAAATGGAGACCACCAGCGCCAGTAGTAAATGGAGACCAACAGGGCCCGTAGTAAATGGAGACCACCAGGACCAGTAGTAAATGGAGACCACCAGGACCAGTAGTAAATAGTGGCCACCAGGACCAGTAGTAAATGGAGACCACCAGCGCCAGTAGTAAATGGAGACCACCAGGACCAGTCGTAAATAGTGACCACCAGGACCAGTAGTAAAAGACCACCAGCGCCAGTAGTAAATGGAGACCACCAGTACCCGTAGTAAATGGAGACCTCCAGGACCAGTAGTAAAAGGAGACCACCAGGGCCAGTAGTAAATGGAGACCACCAGGACCAGTAGTAAATGGAGACCACCAGGACCAGTAGTAAATGGAGACCACCAGGACCAGTAGTAAATGGAGACCTCCAGGACCAGTAGTAAATAATGGCCACCAGGACCAGAAGAAAATGGAGACCACCAGCGCCAGTAGTAAATGGAGACCACCAGGACCCGTAGTAAATGGAGACCACCAGGACCAGTAGTAAATAGTGGCCACCAGGACCAGTAGTAAATGGAGACCACCAGGACCAGTAGTAAATAGTGGCCACCAGGACCAGTAGTAAATGGAGACCACCAGGACCCGTAGTAAATGGAGACCTCCAGGACCAGTAGTAAATAGTGACCACCAGGACCAGTAGTAAATGGAGACCACCAGGACCCGTAGTAAATAGTGACCACCAGGACCAGTAGTAAATGGAGACCACCAGCGCCAGTAGTAAATGGAGACCACCAGGGCCCGTAGTAAATGGAGACCACCAGGACCAGTACTAAATGGAGACCACCAGGACCAGTAGTAAATAGTGGCCACCAGGACCAGTAGTAAATAGAGACCACCAGCGCCAGTAGTAAATGGAGACCAACAGGGCCCGTAGTAAATGGAGACCACCAGGACCAGTAGTAAATGGAGACCACCAGGACCAGTAGTAAATAGTGGCCACCAGGACCAGTAGTAAATGGAGACCACCAGCGCCAGTAGTAAATGGAGACCACCAGGACCAGTCGTAAATAGTGACCACCAGGACCAGTAGTAAAAGGAGACCACCAGCGCCAGTAGTAAATGGAGACCACCAGTACCCGTAGTAAATGGAGACCTCCAGGACCAGTAGTAAAAGGAGACCACCAGGGCCAGTAGTAAATGGAGACCACCAGGACCAGTAGTAAATGGAGACCTCCAGGACCAGTAGTAAATAGTGACCACCAGGACCAGTAGTAAATGGAGACCACCAGGACCCGTAGTAAATAGTGACCACCAGGACCAGTAGTAAAAGGAGACCACCAGCGCCAGTAGTAAATGGAGACCACCAGTACCCGTAGTAAATGGAGACCTCCAGGACCAGTAGTAAAAGGAGACCACCAGGGCCAGTAGTAAATGGAGACCACCAGGACCCGTAGTAAATGGAGACCTCAAGGACCAGTAGTAAATAGTGACCACCAGGACCCGTAGTAAATGGAGACCTCAAGGACCAGTAGTAAATAGTGACCACCAGGACCAGTAGTAAATGGAGACCACCAGGACCCGTAGTAAATAGTGACCACCAGGACCAGTAGTAAATGGAAACCACCAGCGCCAGTAGTAAATGGAGACCACCAGGGCCCGTAGTAAATGGAGACCACCAGGACCAGTAGTAAATAGTGGCCACCAGGACCAGTAGTAAATGGAGACCACCAGGACCAGTCGTAAATAGTGACCACCAGGACCAGTAGTAAAAGGAGACCACCAGGGCCCGTAGTAAATGGAGACCACCAGGACCAGTAGTAAATGGAGACCTCCAGGACCAATAGTAGAAGGAGACCACCAGGGCCCGTAGTAAATGGAGACCACCAGGACCAGTCGTAAATAGTGACCACCAGGACCAGTAGTAAAAGGAGACCACCAGGGCCCGTAGTAAATGGAGACCACCAGTACCCGTAGTAAATGGAGACCTCCAGGACCAGTAGTAAAAGGAGACCACCAGGGTCAGTAGTAAATGGAGACCACCAGGACCAGTAGTAAATGGAGACCACCAGGACCAGTAGTAAATGGCTTAGGCACAAATAAGGGCAGATAAAAATGCCCAGAAGACGTACAAATCAGACGTGCCAGGAGACGGGACCCTCTTTACTGCCGTCCAGGTATTTATTATGAAACGCCGCGGTCTGGGATTACGTGTTCTCCGTTATTTATGTGATTGTGTTGCACTTTGCAGTGTGATTGTCGGTTGTGATGATGGTTGACACAATCTACAATACTACAGACTGACAACTGTACTGAGAGCTGCGCAGCTGCAGCCTGGAAACACACAGGAAAGCAGCAGGATTGTGACTGCAGCTCTGGATGTGACTGGAGTAGCAGACATGGATTCATTTGAGGTGGAGGATTTATTTGGCGTTACATAGAGATTTACCCTGTTGTGCTTTATGTTTTTATAGACACATTTTTATTAGACTTTTCCCTTTCGTCTCGTCTGTGTTTGAAGACCTTTATCACAAAACTTCCTAATTCTCTTCCCCTCCATAGATGCCCCGGGCGGGGCGATGTACCCGGGCTCTCCTCACCCTCTCTACATATAACTGTCCTCTAGCTGAACCCCCCCCCCCCCCTGCAGGTAACACATTCCAGCAAGTCCTGACACTCCCCGTCCCATGTAAACAGGACAGGACATGGCGGAGCGACTCACCTGTACGGGCCATTCTTACTTAAAGAGACATGCAGAGGCTGTTCTGCTGCGGAGTACAACCGCCACATTTGCCACCAGTCAATCACACCTGTACTCAGCGGGATTATTAATGTATCCCGGATATAAGCGAATACGAAAAACAAATGTCTGAGAGCGAAGAGCGCTGTGTGGCGGACGTCGTCCCTTCATCATATTCACACTTCATCCTCAGAGTCATTTATCACAGTCACCAGGATTCACATTCAATATTATTTCCCCAGTTCTTCTCCCGTTACAATTATTGGACAAAAATGTTTCATTTCTGATTTTAGAAAAACAAAGATTGCACAAAAGTTACACAAACATCACAACCGAAATTCTCAGCAACAGCGAATAGCGGCAATCAATGCAGCAGAAACAATGAGGAACGTTCATCCAAAGGAAAACACTTTACAAATAGAGAGTTACTCACTGCATTACATTATTATACTCCAGAGCTACACTCACTATTCTGCTGGTGGAGTCACTGTGTACATACATTACATTACTTATCCTGTACTGATCCTGAGTTATATCCTGTATTATACTCCAGAGCTGCACTCACTATTCTGCTGGTGGAGTCACTGTGTACATAGATTACATTACTTATCCTGTACTGATCCTGAGTTACATCCTGTATTATACTCCAGAGCTGCACTCACTATTCTGCTGGTGGAGTCACTGTGTACATACATTACATTACTTATCCTGTACTGATCCTGAGTTATATCCTGTATTATACTCCAGAGCTGCACTCACTATTCTGCTGGTGGAGTCACTGTGTACATACATACATTACTTATCCTGTACTGATCCTGAGTTACATCCTGTATTATACTCCAGAGCTGCACTCACTATTCTGCTGGTGGAGTCACTGTGTACATACATTACATTACTTATCCTGTACTGATCCTGAGTTATATCCTGTATTATACTCCAGAGCTGCACTCACTATTCTGCTGGTGGAGTCACTGTGTACATACATTACATTACTTATCCTGTACTGATCCTGAGTTACATCCTGTATTATACTCCAGAGCTGCCCTCACTATTCTGCTGGTGGTGTCACTGTGTACATACATTACATTACTTATCCTGTACTGATCCTGAGTTATATCCTGTATTATACTCCAGAGCTGCACTCACTATTCTGCTGGTAGAGTCACTGTGTACATACATTACATTATTTATCCTGTACTGATCCTGAGTTACATCCTGTATTATACTCCAGAGCTGCACTCACTATTCTGCTGGTGGAGTCACTGTGTACATACATTACATTACTTATCCTGTACTGATCCTGAGTTACATCCTGTATTATACTCCAGAGCTGCACTCACTATTCTGCTGGTGGTGTCACTGTGTACATACATTACATTACTTATCCTGTACTGATCCTGAGTTATATCCTGTATTATACTCCAGAGCTGCACTCACTATTCTGCTGGTGGAGTCACTGTGTATATACATTACTTATCCTGTACTGATCCTGAGTTATACCCTGTATTATACTCCAGAGCTGCCCTCACTATTCTGCTGGTGGTGTCACTGTGTACATACATTACATTACTTATCCTGTACTGATCCTGAGTTACATCCTGTATTATACTCCAGAGCTGCACTCACTATTCTGCAGCTTCAGAGCTGAGATCTCCCAGCATTCCCTGCTTGTTCAGTGTCTGCATAGGGATGGTACCAGGCACTGTACAGTCATCTAATGGAGGAGAAACCAACTGCTCTCCCATAATTTAGTGGCTCAGCTAATGTTCTAAGGGGAGTCTGTCCACAAGTTTGCTGACTGTTTCCAGTAACAAGCAGAGGAATAGTTGCTCCTCCCATTTCTCCTGTACGTTCCTCGTTCACGGCTTTCCTATAGGGGATGGGCCCCGTCATCTTGTTTGCAGTTGATGATGGGGGAAGTAAAGTGTCATTATCCCGTCATCACTAATAATAACATCCGGATCTCAGTCTCGTCTTTCTCTTTTCTGGCGGATTTTTAGAAGGTGCAAAACAACAATTATAAGTGGAGACAAAAATGTGAGGCCGGGGGATGGGCTCAATACATAGGGCGATGCGGTCCGGCCGGGGGTGATATACGTGCCGGGTCGGCCTGTCGGAGATGATTCTGGGAGCCGCTCCTCCATCTACACAATAAGTTCATGTCTGTTGTTAATTGTTTGGTCCCCTCATCAATCCGGTCTAATAGGGGATTCGTATCGACCCATAAAAATGGATCCAGAATCCGCTTCAGATGGGATTGTCTCAGGGCGCTGGAGCTTTGGAAGCGGTTGTAGTGGGGGCCCGTTATTGTGTCAGGACCTGGGCCCACCGGTTCCCTCAAATCTCGGCTATGAAATCCTGCCCAGGGCTCCAAGTGAATGGGGACGAGTATGGGGTCAAGCAGCTCCAGTTCTCAGAATGGTCAAAGCTTCGCCTGTTTTCTGCTCTTTACTCTGTGGCCCCCAAATCCTCATGTACATTTATTTTATCCTGATGGAAAGAAATACGGTTCCTAGGTCTAGGAGATTAAGGGGTGAGATCAGGGGTGGACGTGCCATAGAAGGCCCAATGGGGGAGCCGATCCGGCTGAGAATATGGAACTTATGCCGGACTCCCCACAGCTCCGTTCTTCTACATTGGATGGGAGATCGGCTGCCCAGCGGAGGTCCCTCTAGTGGCAGGAGGAGCGCTGTGGTGGGGGAGGTTAATGTGTCTGGATGGGACCTGTAGGTCTGATCATCACTGACCATGGACTTTTGATTTTTCGGGATGTCAGAAATGAATAAATAGAATTTCCGCTCACAGCGCTAATTCCCAACCACAGCGAGCGCATGCTGGGAGTGGTGCCCCACCAGGCAGGACGTGGGACCCCCATTCTCAATATAGGTGCGGGGCCCAGAGCTTGGACCCGCATCTATCAGGTATTTATGGCATATCCTGTGGAAATGCCATAAATGTCTGAGATGGGAATAACCCTTTAGGTTATAGGGTCACAGACCGCAGGGAGTCAGGACGGAGCGGTCCAGGGAGGTCTGACCACATCAAGACCAAATCATCTCCGTATAAAAGCAGAGCCCCGGGCGCCTCCTCTTCTATATTTAGGGGTGACTCATGCGGGTGAGGGCACAGGATCTCAGTGAAGCCGCGTTCTGCAGGTGGCCGCTCCTTCGGGGTCACGCTGGTCATGTAGGGCACGCGTGCGGCTGAATGCACTGGTCAGGATATTGCCGTTTCAGGTTTGTACGATCAGGGCGATCCTGCAGGATCTCACAAATCTGATGTCGCTGCAAGGACAGGACAATTCCTAAATGTATGAAAGGCGCGATATGATCGGATTCTGTACCGCGCCTCGGCAGCTCTGGTTTGTGAAGGGTTAAAGAAGTGTTCACTCCAGTACAGTTAGTCAGATGTGGGGGAGGGGCAGGATGGGGGGCTGCTGTGACCCTTGATTGACTTGAGGGGCTCTTGTATCTTTTAAGTAAAGCATGAGGTTGACATGAAGACTTGGTGGGCAGGTTGAGGCAGCGCTCGCTGTCACTCAGCGCTCAGGTCTGTCAGCACTTTTTCTCTGTGTCATAATCTGCAGCTCCTTTTCCTGCAGTGCGATGCTCTGCAGCTCTCCGGCAGGCCCAGGATATTTGTGGAAGTTTTACATTGTAGTAATTATAAGAGAGTTTCCTCCCATGTCATTGTGTTGTCACGATACAAAGCTGAGCCCACCTTCCAGGGTCCGGGGTTTACAGGCCGTGTACAGCAGCTTCACACGCACCATGTATGATGGGCAGCCACCTGACAGCTCCAGCGCAGGCAGCCTGACAGCCATGATTACTGTGGGAGCCGACAATGTGAATTCATTGTGTGTCCAGGGGTCGTTCTTTCTGGGGACATTATACAGCATGGAGCATGGGTCAGAGGGGCGCCCCGGCTCATCACCCTTATTATTGAGCAGTGGGTTCATGTGCGGGGTCATGTTCACCAACATGGAGGAAAGGGGAATAACTGCTGGGCCCTCCATGGTGGGGGTTGTGGGGGGGGTGAACGTGCAACAAGACGAAGAAAGACATTTGGATTTTTGCTTTGTGGTCCCCATTTCTCTATGTATTGTACATCCTGGTCACGAGCGCTGATCCCAAGGTGAGGAGGCATTTACATTGACATTAACTCTACACCCTCTCTCCTCCCGCTCTGCACCCTCTCTCCTCCTGCTCTGCAGCCTCTCTCCTCCTGCTCTGCACCTTCTCTCCTCCCGCTCTGCAGCCTCTCTCCTCCCGCTCTGCAGCCTCTCTCCTCCTGCTCTGCAGCCCTTCTCCTCCCAGTCTGCAGCCTCTCTCCTCCCGCTCTGCAGCCTCTCTCCTCTCGCTCTGCAGCCTCTCTCCTCCCGCTCGGCAGCCTCTCTCCTCCCGCTCTGCAGCCTCTCTCCTCCCGCTCTGCAGCCTCTCTCCTCCCGCTCTGCACCCTCTCTCCTCCCGCTCGGCAGCCTCTCTCCTCCCGCTCTGCAGCCTCTCTCCTCCCGCTCTGCACCCTCTCTCCTCCAGCTCTGCAGCCTCTCTCCTCCCGCTCTGCAGCCTCTCTCCTCCCGCTCTGCACCCTCTCTCCTCCCGCTCGGCAGCCTCTCTCCTCCCGCTCTGCACCCTCTCTCCTCCCGCTCGGCAGCCTCTCTCCTCCCGCTCTGCACCCTCTCTCCTCCCGCTCTGCACCCTCTCTCCTCCCGCTCTGCACCCTCTCTTCTCCCGCTCGGCAGCCTCTCTCCTCCCGCTTGGCAGCCTCTCTCCTATTGCTCTGCACCCTCTCTCCTCCCGCTTTGCAGCCTCTCTCCTCCTGCTCTGCAGCCTCCCTCCTCCTGCTCTGCACCCTCTCCTCCCGCTCTGCAGCCTCTCTCCTCCCGCTTTGCAGCCTCTCTCCTCCCGCTCTGCAGCCTCTCTCCTCCTGCTCTGCAGCCTCCCTCCTCCTGCTCTGCACCCTCTCCTCCCGCTCTGCAGCCTCTCTCCTCCCGCTTTGCAGCCTCTCTCCTCCTGCTCTGCAGCCTCTCTCCTCCTGCTCTGCACCCTCTCTCCTCCCGCTCTGCACCCTCTCTCCTCCCGCTCTGCAACCTCTCCTCCTGCTCTGCACCCTCTCTCCTCCCGCTCTGCAGCCTCTCTCCTCCCGCTCTGCACCCTCTCTCCTCCCGCTCTCCTCCCGCTCTGCACCCTCCTCCCGCTCTGCGGTCTCTCTCCTCCCGCTCTGCACCCTCTCTCATCCTGCTCGGCACCCTCTCTCCTCCTGCTCGGCAGCCTCTCTCCTCCTGCTCTGCAGCCTCTCTCCTCCTGCTCTGCAGCCTCTCTCCTCCTGCTCTGCAGCTTCTCTCCTCCTGCTCGGCAGCTTCTCTCCTCCTGCTCTGCAGCTTCTCTCCTCCTGCTCGGCACCCTCTCTCCTTCTGCTCTGCAGCTTCTCTCCTCCTGCTCTGCACCCTCTCTCTGTAAAGGATCTGCCAGGCACAGCTTCGGGGTTAACTCCCTTAATTAATCAGTCAGCACCTGAATCTACATCCCTGAGACTGACTCCAGCTTCCACCACTCAGGCTGGCAGGCTTAGGAGTGGGAGAGCCTATCGCAGCCTGGCCAGACTCAGCTAGCTCCCGCCCTCGGTCTATTTATACCTGCATTTCCTGTTCCTCCTTGCTTGTTATTCTTTTTCGTGTGGTTTCCTGGCCCAGCTACAGCTCCTTCTATTTTGTTCCTGCTCCATACTGACCCTGGCTTACTGACTACTCTTCTGCTCTTCGTTTGGTACCTCGCACACTCCTGGCTTGACTCGGCTCGTTCACCACTCTGGTTGCTCACGGTGTTGCCGTGGGCAACTGCCCCTTTCCCTTGCTTGTATTCCCTTGTATGTTTGTTGTGTTTGTCGTGCACTTACTGAGTGCAGGGACCGCCGCCCAGTTGTACCCCGTCGCCTAGGGCGGGTCGTTGCAAGTAGGCAGGGACAGAGTGGCGGGTAGATTAGGGCTCACTTGTCCGTTTCCCTACCCCCCGGTCATTACACTCTCCTCCTGCTCTGCACCCTCTCTCCTCCTGCTCTGCACCCTCTCTCCTCCTGCTCGGCAGCCTCTCTCCTCCTGCTCTGCAGCTTCTCTCCTCCCGCTCTGCAACCTCTCTCCTCCCGCTCTGCAGCCTCTCTCCTCCTGCCCTGTCTGTGTAAGTCAGTCTTTACTATAGTTCTGGCATCCATTAACCAGGAGGCTCAGGATAAATAAAGTTCTATGTTCCTTCTGTATTCTTGCACCATAAAAGCTGCGCCGTGTCATCGGGAGGTGTTTAGAAAGAACCGTCTGCGCACTAAACATTGACAGAATATTCTGATGCCAATCTTCATGCCTTATGAGCGTGTTGGGCTGAAACACGCCGCCCGCTTCTTGACCTCTTCTTCCCAGCGTCTGACTGACCCCATGACCCAAATCTCAGCACCGATCTTTGATGTGAAGAATTGAAAGAGACAAATCCTATTGTAACTATAATAAAGCCAAACATCCAATTTGCAGGAGCCCCCACTGTCCCCAGCAAAGCGGCTTCTATCCATGATGACAGGACTATGGCCGGGCGCCCAACACCTGACCTGGCACACTGACCCCGGTGAGGGCTATCCGCAGGTTCTGGGGTGAGGAGACGGAGTGCCGAGCAGCGGAACATCCTGGATCTATATGACAGAATTATTGGGAGGAGATGGAGGAATTAATGTTTTCCCAGCATGCACCTCACTGCCCGTTACCTCAGAGCGCCAGGAGCTATTACCGACGAATTAGAAGAAGCAGCTCGTGGCTGGAAAGGATAAAAAATAGCAGCGTGGATCGCGCCGTTATGTGTCGCCCCTCCATGTGTCGCCCTCCATGTGTCGCCCCTCCATGTGTCGCCCTCCTCTCACAATTTTCACCCATCCATACTTTAATGGGGAAATCTACGGTTAGATAAGAAGCCCGAAAAACAACTCCCCGAGAGCAGCAGCTTCCGGCACTGATAGAATTCCTGAGATCAGCAGCTGCCACTTGTGCGGTATTACATGGCGCACACTGAAATAAATGAGTGACTTTGTAATAAACGGTCGCATTTCAGCGCGGGATCCTCTCTGCTACAATACAGCAGGCTCCCCAATATGTTCAATAGAGGAGATCAGAGCCCCAACATCTTTCCTGCTACAAATGTAAATGATATCAGGAGGGGTCGGCGATGAGGGGGCTGCTCTACATGCGCAGCTTCACAGCCAATCACGGTATCCGGGAGGAGGTGATTGTGTCATGTGATTGGCTGAGAAGCTGCGCATGTAGAGCGGCCCCCTCACCCCTGACCCCTCCTGATATTATCATTTACATTTATAGCAGGAAAGATGTTGAGGCTCTGATCTCCTCTACTGAGCAACGTATACAATGAGGAGCGGTGACCCCAGCGTTGTGTAGAGCAGCTGTAAACTACCCCAATGTGTATTATAGGGGGAGGGGTGACCGGTGCGTCATAGACAGCGATGTTACGATAAGCAGCTAATCAATGATTCTGTTTTCTCTGTGTGTGGCTGTTGCTAGGCAATGCCTTTGCTCTGTGTCTGGATTTGGTCATCATTTAGCTTTGCCTGCTTGATTAGGGCAGAGTCCCTTTCTTGGGCCTATATATACTTCAGGCCTGGATTACTCAGGCAATGGTTATATTGTTTCTAGCTTGTGCTAAACTCTTTCTATATTCTTGTCTGTGACTTTGTTCTTATGTAGTGTTGGTTTGTACTGTGGGACCTGTTGGTCCTCTGAGAGATCTAGTTTTTGTATAGTGGTTTTATGTGTATCCTGGGATTAGTACTTCCACTGGTTTGTTTGCTTTACTGTGCGTTTGGTCTGCTGCCAAGCTGTTGTCTTACCCTGCTGTGGGATAGTATTCAGATAGGGCCAGTGAGTGTTGTCTATTCTTGCCCACTGTCTATTCATCTGCCATCTACTCCATCTATGCGTCGTCTCCAGCTTCTAGTGCCTTCAGTGTTCGGTTTGGCTCGTCCACTGGTGAGTGACTTTTGGGGTACATAGAAAAGAGGGGTCACAACAGTGCAGATCATCTACAAGACACCCTGCTCCCCTCTAAACAACACCCAAGTGCTAAATGGGGGTGCACACAGTGAACCCTCTAGGCCCGAGACAAGTGCCGTCGCTTCACATAACAGCCCCAGACTCATCCAGTGCCCAGTCGGGGGTGTTTATGTAGATTATCCTTTTCTTGGCACATCAATATTGGGGTCTGCCCCCAGTAATAGATTCTATTCAGTTCATTTTGTGATACTGATGGGGGAGGGGCTGTTTCTGGAATCTATAGGTGTTTATCAGACAAGACGGTGGAAATGATTAGTAGTTGGGGGTCAGCGCGCATGTTGAGGGGTCGGCACTGACATCCGGCTTTACCCTCCAGTGCACGTTCACTGATTATAACATTAATGTGTCCTGTGACGTCTGAGCCGCGATATTTGAGATGTATGTCGCTTTATGATGAGGTGAGAGGCCGTATAATGAGAAGACGCGGAGCCATACAGCTGGCAGCGCGGAGACGGCATGAAAACAACTGCTGGCGTGAAGATAACAAGCGCGGCGCGGCGACTGTGCCCCGGAAGCTGACAGCAAGAACAAATATTCAACTTTAGTTTTATCTGTTTCTGGGAAAGTTGGGTGACAACTAATATTACCCAGACTCCGGAATGACTAATTGTGCCGTCACATACCCCTCTCACCTATCAGTTGGACAGGCCAGGTGAGGAGGCTGCATTGGTGGCGGGTGTAGCTTTATCTGACGCCTGCAGACATCGTGGCGCGGTACAATCTCCACCTGTGACAATGACCAGTGTACTCGATGCTCTGCACCTTATGGCGGCTGACATGACACTTTCACCTGCAGCGCGGACACATCGTTGTCACGGCACCGGATCATCCTCCTCCTGCTGCGCAGATTCCTGACATTCCGGGTGCACGGTGATCCCGCCGCCTGCAGCTATTTGAAGAACACGATCATTTGTTTTCTTTCCCAGAAGTCTGACAAAAGTCTCCGGCTAATACTCATTGTACGGAGAGAAAGGACGGTGCGGGCAGCGCGGGTATAAAGGCGCCGGCTCCGGTCATACGATTTACTGCGAAACGCAGCTGTCAGGTCCGATAATCTGCGTCACCTTCACTGCAAAGAACTATGTAGGCACCTGCACCGGCCGTCCAATCACAGGGCTAAGATGGCCGAAAACCTAATTCCCTCGACTGGATGGCACATACCGGAGAGGAGAAGTGGTACTGTGCAGTGTATATATATATACATACAGATACTGAGAATTACACCCAGTATACAGGACAGGAGAAGTGGTACTGTGCAGTGTATATATATATACATACAGATACTGAGAATTACACCCAGTATACAGGACAGGAGAAGTGGTACTGTGCAGTGTATATATATACAGAATAATACAGATACTGAGAATTACACCCAGTATACAGGACAGGAGAAGTGGTACTGTGCAGTGTATATATACAGAATAATACAGATACTGAGAATTACACCCAGTATACAGGACAGGAGAAGTAGTACTG
The DNA here is from genome assembly GCF_050947455.1 of Rhinoderma darwinii. Lineage (NCBI taxonomy): Eukaryota > Metazoa > Chordata > Amphibia > Anura > Rhinodermatidae > Rhinoderma > Rhinoderma darwinii. The sequence goes on from NC_134696.1 coordinate 1,297,126, forward strand.
TGCAGTGTCCATATATACAGAATAATACAGATACTGAGAATTACACTCAGTATACAGGACAGGAGGAGTGGTACTGTGCAGTGTATATATATACAGAATAATACAGATACTGAGAATTACCCCCAGTATACAGGACAGGAGAAGTGGTACTGTGCAGTGTATATATATACAGAATAATACAGATACTGAGAATTACCCCCAGTATACAGGACAGGAGAAGTGGTACTGTGCAGTGTATATATATACAGAATAATACAGATACTGAGAATTACACCCAGTATACAGGACAGGAGAAGTGGTACTGTGCAGTGTATATATATATACAGAATAATACAGATACTGAGAATTACACCCAGTATACAGGACAGGAGAAGTGGTACTGTGCAGTGTATATATATACAGAATAATACAGATACTGAGAATTACACCCAGTATACAGGACAGGAGAAGTGGTACTGTGCAGTGTATATATATATACAGAATACTACAGATACTGAGAATTACCCCCAGTATACAGGACAGAAGAAGTGGTACTGTACAGTGTCCATATATACAGAATAATACAGATACTGAGAATTACACCCAGTATACAGGACAGGAGAAGTGGTACTGTGCAGTGTCCATATATACAGAATAATACAGATACTGAGAATTACACCCAGTATACAGGACAGGAGAAGTGGTACTGTGCAGTGTATATATATACAGAATAATACAGATACTGAGAATTACACCCAGTATACAGGACAGGAGAAGTGGTACTGTGCAGTGTCTATATATACAGAATAAGAGCAGATACAGAGAAGTCTTCTTTAAATAAAACTGATTGTGGTCAGTGAATGGAAACTTTCTTGTCTACATTTATAGGTTGATAATGATCAGTTCCTATAGGTAAAGTCATGGACATTGTAATAGGTAACCGCTGGATCAAGTCAGAAAGCAGTTGGCACAGTGACTGGCATGGCGGGGTGCTAGTACTGAGCATCTCTTGTTTTACCAGCGTGCCCGGTCCTGCACTTGGTGAACACTTGAGAAGACGCCGGGAACACGCACACATCTGCCCGATGCTGCAATGCGTTTGAGGTGCCATCATGTCTACGCACATTCACCCCCGTCTCACCCTTCATCTCCTTAGTGCTGAGGTTTATGATGGGATCTACACTGGACGGCTCCTAATACGTTAGTTGTTTATATTCGCAATGTAACTTCAGCTCCGCGCCATTCTGTGATATTTGACGTGTAATAACAGGAGAGAGAAGCGGCGGCGGCCACAATGTACAGTAAGTCAATAGGTTTAAAACCCCATCCACAATTATTGTGCTGTACATTCCGCCACATCTGAAGGTGCCTTTAGGGTCTATTCACATTGTGCGGTCAAGTTGTGTCATCTGCCATGATTTTGACAAGGGAAAACCGCGATTTGACTGCGACGTGTGAATAGACCCTTAGGCTATATTCACACTGAGTTTTTTGCAGGAGGAAAATTCTGCCTCAAAATTCAAGATTTTGAGGCAGATTTTGACTTTCCTGCACGCCGTTTGCCGCGATTTTCGCCGTGTTTTTCGCGGAGCTAGAAGACGGTACAAGGTGATTTTCTTGAGCTGCGTTGTAAATTGCAGCTGGTGACCCCGGAGCTCAGGACATCACATCCCGCAGCGATCAGTTCTGATCTCTACAGAGAGAGCGAAGACAAGATAAATAGTGTAAAGGGAAATGATCATGTCCCGGTCTCCACATTCCTCTACAATCTCAGCTTCTTTCCCACAAAAAATGGAACATGACAATAACTTGTTATTCTAAGGGGAGAGGAACAGATGTCTGATCCGTGAGGGGGAGTTTCCGAGGCCGGGGAGAGTGGATTCTGTTATCAGTGCCGCACAGTACAATGAGGGGTTAAGAAGAGGGCATCGCTAAAGAGAAGACCCTGGCACATACAGAGAGGTAGAAATCCAGACACCTCTGTAATAGCTTACACAGTGACTCCACCAGCAGAATAGTGAGTGCAGCTCTGGAGTATAATACAGGATGTAACTCAGGATCAGTACAGGATAAGTAATGTAATGTATGTACACAGTGACTCCACCAGCAGAATAGTGAGTGCAGCTCTGGAGTATAATACAGGATGTAACTCAGGATCAGTACAGGATAAGTAATGTAATGTATGTACACAGTGACTCCACCAGCAGAATAGTGAGTGCAGCTCTGGAGTATAATACAGGATGTAACTCAGGATCAGTACAGGATAAGTAATGTAATGTATGTACACAGTGACTCCACCAGCAGAATAGTGAGTGCAGCTCTGGAGTATAATACAGGATGTAACTCAGGATCAGTACAGGATCAGTAATGTAATGTATGTACACAGTGACTCCACCTGCAGAATAGTGAGTGCAGCTCTGGAGTATAATAAAGGATGTAACTACGGATCAGTACAGGATAAGTAATGTAATGTATGTACACAGTGACTCTACCAGCAGAATAGTGAGTGCAGCTCTGGAGTATAATACAGGATGTAACTCAGGATCAGTACAGGATAAGTAATGTAATGTATGTACACAGTGACTTCACCAGCAGAATAGTGAGTGCAGCTCTGGAGTATAATACAGGATATAACTCAGGATCAGTACAGGATAAGTAATGTAATGTATGTACACAGTGACTCCACCAGCAGAATAGTGAGTGCAGCTCTGGAGTATAATACAGGATGTAACTCAGGAACAGTACAGGATAAGTAATGTAATGTATGTACACAGTGACTCCACCAGCAGAATAGTGAGTGCAGCTCTGGAGTATAATACAGGATGTAACTCAGGATCAGTACAGGATAAGTAATGTATGTATACAGTGACTCCACCTGCAGAATAGTGAGTGCAGCTCTGGAGTATAATACAGGATGTAACTCAGGATCAGTACAGGATAAGTAATGTAATGTATGTACACAGTGACTTCACCAGCAGAATAGTGAGTGCAGCTCTGGAGTATAATACAGGATGTAACTCCGGATCAGTACAGGATAAGTAATGTATGTACACAGTGACTCCACCAGCAGAATAGTGAATGCAGCTCTGGAGTATAATACAGGATATAACTCAGGATCAGCACAGGATAAGTAATGTAATGTATGTACACAGTGACTCCACCAGCAGAATAGTGAGTGCAGCTCTGGAGTATAATACAGGATGTAACTCGGGATCAGCACAGGATAAGTAATGTAATGTATGTACACAGTGACTCCACCAGCAGAATAGTGAGTGCAGCTCTGGAGTATAATACAGGATGTAACTCAGGATCAGTACAGGATAAGTAATGTAATGTATGTACACAGTGACTCCACCAGCAGAATAGTGAGTGCAGCTCTGGAGTATAATAGAGGATGTAACTCAGGATCAGTACAGGATAAGTAATGTAATGTATGTACACAATGACTCCACCAGCAGAATAGTGAGTGCAGCTCTGGAGTAGAATAGAGGATGTAACTCAGGATCAGTACAGGATAAGTAATGTAATGTATGTACACAGTGACTCCACCAGCAGTATAGTGAGTGCAGCTCTGGAGTATAATACAGGATGTAACTCAGGATCAGTACATGATAAGTAATGTAATGTATGTACACAGTGACTACTTATCCATGGAGAGTAATTCTATTTGTAAAGTGATGATAATAATTGTTTCGATGCTTTAACTGGTTCAGACATCGCAATAAGCATTTATTTTGGTGGCAGATGTTGCTTCCTTTTGCCTGCTGTATGTGGACACTTAGCGGCCGCTTCCCTTGATAACAGCGGATTGTTTGGGGAACCTCCATGTTCAGCTTCGTTAGTCTCTTAGTTTTTAGGTGTATTTTGGGGCGTAAACGCCTTGAAATATGCCTGAAAAACTGGTAGCCGAACGCCTACAAACATCTGCCCATTGAAATCAAAGGGAAAAACGGCGATATGTTCAGACGGGGCGTTTTTTTTACGCTGCTCTTTTAAAAAAATGGCGCATAAAGATCACCTCGTAAAAAGGAGCCGGTCACTTCTTGAGCCATTTTGTTTTTCATTGTTTCAATAGCTCCAAAAACATCTGAAAATCAGAGGCTCTCGGAAAACATCTCCGTCATTTTCAGCCGTTTTGACTTGTGCGTGTGAACAGCCTCAGAATCCCAGACGTCGGCTGAACGCCGCTGCACGTGGGACGTGAGGAATTGTTGATAACAATCAGCGGCCTAGAAGTCATTATCACATCTGATTCGCTGGAGCAGATTTGGGACTGATCGATTATTGTCCCCGGACATCCGACTGCAGCTTCAGGAGCATTAGAGCCGAGCAGCGTGCGCTCCTTCCTTCTACTGGCGGACGGGAATCTCCTCAAGGAAACAGACGGTCTGGAAAATAAGCGGCTGTCTGTAGGGAATGTATAGGAAGAGAGGAAATGAACTGACTTGTCCTTAGTCCTCAGTGCGAGTGTTTCTATGGACAGGAGGGCAAACAAGGACAAGGTGACGAAAACTGCGCGGCGTGAACTCCAGAACCCCGGGGAAGCCTCAGACTAGGAGCGGGAGCGGAGGGCGCCCACATTTACAGAATCAAAGTGGCTTTAATCAAGTATTTGCTGCTGGACAGAGGCAAAAACAAATCTATTATACGGGTAAATTCGCTGGTATTTGCGGTTTTCAGCCGTTTTGAGAAATAAACACGTATCGCTCCTCCATAGGAAACATTAAAGGGGCTGTACAAGATTAATAAGAACACGGCTGCTTACCTCCAAAAACAGCACCACGTCTGTCCAATGGTTTAGTCTGGTATTGCAGGTCAGCCCTATTCACTTCAATGCTGCTGAGCTGCAATACCAGACACAACACGTGAGCAGGTGTGGCGCTGTTCTTGGAAGAAAGACGCCATGTTTTTATAATCCTGGAAACTCCTTTAAGGCCCAATTTTGACAAGACTGAAGTTTTATATGCGGCGTCAGACAGAAGCCGCGGGAGTAACGCACGCCTCTTAATAACTCGTCGCATCGTGGGCTGTCCGCGCGCCACAAATCTATAGTGTAAATGATAGTACATTTGATGTGGCTCCTCCCCTTCTGCTGAGCCTCGCCCACTTTTTTCAAGAGGGTCAATAAAGTGGTAAAAGTTTTAAAAAAGTCATAAATTTTGGGGCAAAACAAGCAAAATCTGCCACAAAAGAGGCCTGAACCTGTTGATATGTCCCCCCTTAGTTTAGATCATTTTAGTTTTAACCCCATGTACCCCGGCCGCAGATACTGCATTGTTACACCTAATAATAAGGGTATGTTCACACGGCCGTAAACACCCGAAAAATCGGAAGCAGAACGCCTCCAAACATCTGCCCATTGATTTCAATAGGAAAACGGCGTTATGTTTCGATGGGCCGTTTCTTTTACACGGCCGTTTTGAAAAACGGCCGCATAAAAAAACGACCGTGAAAAAGAAGTGCAGGTCACTTCTTGGAACGTTTTTGGAGCCGTTTTTCATAGACTCTACAGAAAACAGCTCCAAAAATGGCCGTAAAAAAAGCAGCGAAAATTGCAAGTGGCTTATAAGGGTCTGTTCACACGCAAACTCAAAAACGTCTGAAAATACGGAGCTGCATTCAAGGGAGAACCGCTCCTGATTTTCAGATGTTTTTTAAGCCACTCGGGATTTTCGCTGCATTTTTAGAGCTGATTTCAATAGAGTCAATGAAAAACGGCTCCAAAAACGGCCCAAGATGTGACCTGCACTTCTTTTTCGCAGCCGTTTTTTTTACGCGGCCGTTTTTCAAGACGGCCGTGTAAAAGAAATGGTCCATCGAAACATAACGCCGTTTTCCTATTGAAATCATTGGGCAGATGTTTGGAGGCGTTCTGTTTCCGATTTTTCGGCCGTTTACGGCCCTGAAACCCTCTGTGTGAACATTCCCTTACAGGAATTTATTTTGTATTAACGATTCACTTATCACGTAGATTCGGTTTTTTCTATTTCTCCCACAATTCTATTCTCTGCGGGACTTCTGCCCTCCAGCAGGAACCTACAGATCGGTTCATCCTGAGCCCCCTGATTCATGTATGACCAGAACCACAGTGAGGTCGGACTCACAGATAAGGAGCAGGATAGATATTGAGGGCACAGGTCACCGCTCAGGGTGTGTAGAAAGTTGGGTGAGGAGCCTTTTTGTAGTGGTCGCCGAGTGTCTGTAACTCGGGGAGGCGGCAGAAAGAAGTCAGGAACAACGGATTGTAAAAAGGAAAACCCCTGACACCAGAGGGGGATGTGGGGCCGGATATCAGGGAGTTGGTTTTTGGGGGTCAGTGTCTTGGCGGTGCTGCAGGGTCCGGCTGGACGAGCAGTGTTTGTCATTAGTGGACGGTGTCCGGTATTATAGCGCTGGATCACTGTTACGCGCCGTGTTTGCTACAAGTCTACGATCTGCTCCAGGATCCCGTCACTGTCACCACACGTATCTAGAGAACAGGAGTCACCGGCCGCTCACTCACATCTTAAAGTAAAGATCCTTCTGTGTCCTTATATAAACCTGCTGAAGTGTCAAGGGAAGAGTCCAGGGAAGTCAGGGGAAGAGTCAGGAGAAGAGTACTGAGAAGAGTCAGGGGAAGAGTCAGAGGAAGAGTCAGGGGAAGAGTCAGGGGAAGAGTCAGAGGAAGAGTCGGGGGAAGAGTCGGGGGAAGAGTCGGGGGAAGAGTCAGAGGAAGAGTCGGGGGAAGAGTCAGAGGAAGAGTCGGGGGAAGAGTCAGAGGAAGAGTCAGGGGAAGAGTCAGGGGAAGAGTCAGAGGAAGAGTCGGGGGAAGAGTCAGAGGAAGAGTCGGGGGAAGAGTCAGAGGAAGAGTCGGGGGAAGAGTCAGAGGAAGAGTCGGGGGAAGAGTCGGGGGAAGAGTCAGAGGAAGAGTCGGGGGAAGAATCATGGGAAGAGTCAGGAGAAGAGTCAGGGGAAGAGTCCAGGGAAGTGTCAGGAGAAGAGGGGAAGAGTGCAGGGAAGAGTCCAGGGAAGATTCAGGAGAAGAGGGGAAGAGTCAGGGGAAGAGTACAGGGAAGTGTCAGGGGAAGAGTCAGAGGAAGAGTCAGAGGAAGAGTCAGAGGAAGAGTCAGGGGAAGAGTCGGGGGAAGAGTCAGAGGAAGAGTCGGGGGAAGAGTCAGAGGAAGAGTCGGGGGAAGAGTCAGAGGAAGAGTCGGGGGAAGAGTCAGAGGAAGAGTCGGGGGAAGAATCATGGGAAGAGTCAGGAGAAGAGTCAGGGGAAGAGTCCAGGGAAGTGTCAGGAGAAGAGGGGAAGAGTCCAGGGAAGATTCAGGAGAAGAGGGGAAGAGTCAGGGGAAGAGTACAGGGAAGTGTCAGGGGAAGAGTCCAGGGAAGAGTCAGGGGAAAAGTACAGGCAAGAGTCCGGGGAGGAGTCCGGGGAAGAGTCCGGGAGATCAAAACCCTCCACCCACCAGGAGCTGAATGTGGTGAAGTGAGGATCATCCAGGATCTACATCATATCTGGGTCCTGATTCCACCCGGCTGTCCGTCAGTTTCCCTGCAGCGACTCTCTGGATTGTCATGAGGACGTTATACATGTCGGTGCTGCAAGAGTTGGGAGCGGCCAAGATGAACAATTCACTATCTCCACCAAGAAAACTTTCTCCAGACTGTCCAGCAAATAACTGAAATTAGCTGGTCCTAACGCTGCGCATGGACCCAAGATAATTCATGATACGAGCGATAACCGTGTCTCTCTGCCCCTGCTCCCTTTTACTGCTCCCCCTCTCTCTATAGACTTCTATGGGAAGTGTGCCTGTGTCTTTTTCTCTCCTCGATCCCTCCTCCTGTTCCCACCTCCCTTCTCCATAGACTTCTATTGGCAGGTAGTGAAGAGACACCTCCACTTTCTGCAGTTCATCTGTAACTAGAGATAGATTTTGCTTGACAACAGCAGTTTAAAGAAAGGGAGACCCCTAGTGGCAGCAACTTCACACTGCATTTGCATGGAGAAAACTGAATTTTATCTGTAAGCAAATGTCACAGTTGATCGATATCAGTTTTACTATTAGATTAGAAAACGAGAATTTCCTATTTATAAAATGTTTAATCTCAACACAGAATCAAAAGTTCTGATCACAATGGCCCTGAGATCTTACGCCGGTCTGAGGGCCCTTTTACACCGGTCAATATTGGACGTAAAAACGAGTGCCGATCAACGAGGCAGCACATTGATCGGCGCTGGTTTCACAAGGAATGATCGGCTGTGTATGGGGACAGGTTACTGCGATCGCTCGTCCTCGTACGTTCCCGTCATGGCGGCAGCACGTCGCTGATTACACCAGGGGATGCGACGCCGACAATGATGATATTTTGGCTGCATAGACCACATGATCAGCCGATGGTCGGGCGTTTGCTTGTTCATCGTCTGATCGTTGCCGGATTACACGAGCGCTCGTTTGCCTGATCATTGGCCCCGTGTAGTTGGAGTGATTTGTGCAATAGAAGACACACGACTCATAATACATTTTGTGTATTTTAAAATCGGCAGCCGGAAAATGAAAATGAAAAGCTCCCGGCCGGCAGATAAGCGGCAACATTTTCACCAATTATTCCTAATTCATTTTGCTTTATCTACGGATGTCGCATCTTTATCTGGACTCTGACAACTTGCGGCAGCGCGATATCACACAACAAAAGTCCAGATAAAGACGGCTACATCGGTACGTTTCCTCGGAGACCGCGGCCACTTTTATTGGCTAGGGCTTAGGTAACCCTCGTCACATGACAACACTGGCCACACCCACATACTCCATCCTATGCCACGCCTCTCAGTATAGCAAACCAATAAATATCATACAATGCGGGCGCCGCGGCTCATAATGTCGTCTACTCTCCAGGATCCGATCCCTGGCGCACGGACATCGCGTTGTTCCTGCTATATAGTGACCGTTCTATCCGCACCCCAATACTCTGCTTTATACGTCACTAGATCCTGAGAGGAGAAGCGGCTGTGACTCTTGACGGGCTCCATACGTGTGCGTCCTGTATATTATATAGAAATATCCGATATACATGGAAATATAGCACATATAGTATATACTGTCCATCCCAACATACTGCAGCGCGGAGCCAGAGGAAGCAAAACAAGCACAAAGTAGTGGACAAGCAAGTCAGAGCGGAACCGAAAATACTCCGATCACAATCAACTCCTCATCTCCAGCATCAAGGTCACATTTGTAAATGAATAGAATGAATCGCCCCCCCCCCCCCCCCCCGCTCTGCTATGTCTTTCTTATAGGCAGGAGCCCAAACTTTACACTCCATGTGATCTGAGAACTTATCTAAAGGTGAAACCGTGTCCCCGTCTGATGAGTCTCATGATATTATTTGAGCTTTGACGGCAGCTGCCTGGCACTGAGTCCCGTTTACTAATATCCTCAATATTCTTTTCCCCGACATTTTTCCCAGTGTTTTCCCATTTCGTGTGTAACGGTGACAATTATTTTCGTACGTTCTGAGTGCAAATTCTTAATTTGTTCAATCGAGTCATTTGCCAGTTCTTAAGCCAAACGTCCGACCTCTGCCAGTCCCTGCAGGTGATGTCCCTGTGGAGATGAAGCTCCGGTTTGGAGGCGCAGTCATTGATACGGATCAGAAGTAATTGTCGAATGTTATTCTCAGAATGATATTTGTGTCCGCCGCAGACGCAGGAACACCCCCCCCCCCCCCCCCCCGGAGCCTCATCCACAGAATATAGGCTGCTGTATTCGGCCCCTGCACTCTGCGGATGGTGGAGACTTGTAAGACAGTTATCATGAGATATTTACACAAAGGCCGCCGGCACGTCATGGGACACTTAGTAATGACATGGAACAGGTGACAGTGTGCAATAGTCTGCGTGTGGCCCCCGCCGCAGAGTTCTCATCAGAATAATTCCCACCTGTGACCGAGGGAAATGCTCTGAATTCTCTGTTATATCTTCAAAGTGGCTGCAAACCGGAGCTTCAGCTTCATGTAATATGGACTGCGATGTCATTCCCAAGATTGTACCCACTGGCAATGCCCAGACCTCGGGTATCACAACCTGCCAACAACGTGACCCCACAGCGGGCGCAGTGACCCCACAGCCAACACAGTGACCCCACAGCCGGCACAGTGACCCCACAGCCAACACAGTGACCCCACAGCCAACACAGTGACCCCACAGCGGGCACCGTGACCCCACAGCGGGCACAGTGACCCCACAGCAGGCACCGTGACCCCACAGCAAGCACCTTGACCCCACAGCAGGCACCTTGACCCCACAGCAGGCACCGTGACCCCACAGCAAGCACCGTGACCCCACAGCGGGCACAGTGACCCCACAGCGGGCGCAGTGACCCCACAGCAGGCACACGCGGCACTCACACAGTATCAGCGCTCACCTGCTTGGTGAAGAGGACGGCCGTGTCCCAGTACTCGGGGTGCTTGTCACTCACTTTGTTCCATTTCCGCTGCCAGCCACAGAAGCTCCTCAGGGTCATGGCCGCGTTGGTGGTAACTTTTGGACCCTTCCCATCATCGGTTAGAACCATGAACTTCACCACGGCAATGTTGATGGGGTTTTGGATGCTGGGGTGACGGTATAATCGGGCTGCTGTGGCCATTAAGGTCAGGAGATAGTGCTGAAGGTCGTCCCCATGGAACTTGAGCATGGACTCATCAGCCACGACCAACGTCTCCACGTATCTGGTGATTGAAGCAAAGCGTCTGGAGCGGTGGCCGCCCTTGGCCCTGGTGCCATTGACGTGGCTTTTGTGGCGCTTAGAACCTTTGTATCTCTGCAGAGCTTCCATGACACCACGATTCAACGCAGAGCCGACCCCGCACCTGGACGCGGCGTCCGACGGCCGAAAAAGTGCTCTCCCTTTCTGCAGCAGGTGCAGCCCCTGATGACCACTGGGAAACGGGTCCAAAGAGCTGTTGGTCAATGGGCTGATGAAATACTCCACCCCTTGGTAGCCAAAAGCCCCCCGAAGCCCCCCGCAGAGGCTCAGCGCGGCAAAGGAATCCCGGTCAGAATTGACATCTCCGGAGTAGAAACAATGTCTGAGACTTGGTGACGGTTTAGGGAGAGCGCCAGGAAAATGCATGGAAAAAGCTGGAGCAATAAACTGAGAATCAGGGCTCAAATTCAGATAGAAATCCTCCTGGAAAGCAGAAATCTGGACAATGACTCCTGCGTCTTTCCTCTGTCCATCGCCGTCCTGGAAAAAGTGCCTTCCATTAATATCGGGATCCAGCCTTTTAGGGGTGACGAGGACCCCGTCCAGGGAGGGAGAAGCGCTGAGAAGAAGCAAATCCAGAGCGAGCAGCGAGGTGACAGCCAGGTGTGTGTGCATGGTGACCAAGACTCATTCACCCCCAGCCCGAAAACCGCAAATAACTGAACGGGAAAAGAGCCGATCACCCAATGAGTGAAAAAGAGCGTCAGCTGTGAAGTTCAGATGTTCAGGTTGCACTTTGTCCCGGCACCGTGGTCATTGTCCCTGCGTCATTGTCCCTGCGTCTGCTGCGCTACCTGCACCTCACATGCGGCATCAGTCCCTGGGACGGCTTTATATACATCCCTGTCCCATACAAACCCTTTTTTTCTTTTCTGGGAGGTGCTGGGAGACTCATGGACTTGCCTTCCCTCATTATAACGCACATATGCGCTGCCTCTCCCTCCGCAGCCAGCGAAATACATCATCTGTAGCAGCAGCTGCGCCGCCCGGTCAATGTTCGGCGGATTTCGAGGCTCTTCCTCTGCAGCGATTAGAGCTGACACTGCGGTTACAAAGTCGCGGGACGTTTCCCAGCAATGGAATCTGCGCTGTGATGATTTCCGGATGTCCCCCGGGGTGTGTGACAGCAGCGGGGCCAGTGTCCGCTCCCCAGGCGCGATCTTTCCAGCTGGTCAGGACCGCAGCGCACTTTTTCTGTTGCGTTTTCTATTTTTAAGATATAATAAAAGGACAGCAGAAACGGAGTCATTATAACATGCGTCACCGGTGCCGGACCGTGACGCAATATAACGAGAGAAAACCCCTCAGCCCATCCAAGCAGCGCCGCTTATAACATTGGGTTCTTATACAGATGGAGCAGAACCGCATCATTAGTGCTGGTGATAATTCTCTATAACTCTCTGAGTACAGATAATGTAGTAGATGTCACCTGCAGTCCTATGTAACACCACAGATAACACAGAGATAACTCTGAGTACAGATAATGTAGTAGATGTCACCTGCAGTCCTATGTAACACCACAGATAACACAGTGATAACTCTCTGAGTACAGATAATGTAGTAGTGTTACCTGCAGTCCTATGTAACACCACAGATAACACAGTGATAACTCTCGGAGTACAGATAATGTAGTAGATGTTACCTGCAGTCCTATGTAACACCACAGATAACACAGTGATAACTCTCTGAGTACAGATAATGTAGTAGATGTCACCTGCAGTCCTATGTAACACCACAGATAACACAGTGATAACTCTCTGAGTACAGATAATGTAGTAGTGTTACCTGCAGTCCTATGTAACACCACAGATAACACAGTGATAGCTCTCTGAGTACAGATAATGTAGTAGATGTTACCTGCAGTCCTATGTAACACCACAGATAACACAGTGATAACTCTCTGAGTACAGATAATGTAGTAGATGTTACCTGCAGTCCTATGTAACACCACAGATAACACAGTGATAACTCTCTGAGTATAGATAATGTAGTAGATGTTACCTGCAGTCCTATGTAACACCACAGATAACACAGTGATAACTCTCTGAGTACAGATAATGTAGTAGATGTTACCTGCAGTCCTATATAACACCACAGATAACACAGTGATAACTCTCTGAGTACAGATAATGTAGTAGATGTTACCTGCAGTCCTATGTAACACCACAGATAACACAGTGATAACTCTCTGAGCACAGATAATGTAGTAGATGTTACCAGCAGTCCTATGTAACACCACAGATAACACACAGTAATAACTGAGTACAGATAATGTAGTAGATGTTACCAGCAGTCCTATGTAACACCACAGATAACACACAGTAATAACTGAGTACAGATAATGTAGTAGATGTTACCTGCAGTCCTATGTAACAACACAGATAACACATTGATAACTCTCTGAGTACAGATAATAAAGTAGATGTTACCAGCAGTCCTATGTAACACCACAGATAACACAGTGATAACTCTCTGAGTACAGATAATGTAGTAGATGTTACCAGCAGTCCTATGTAACACCACAGATAACACAGTGATAACTCTCTGACTACAGATAATGTAGTAGATGTTACCAGCAGTCCTATGTAACACCACAGATAACACAGTGATAACTCTCTGATTACAGATAATGTAGTAGATGTTACCTGCAGTCCTATGTAACACCACAGATAACACAGTGATAACTCTCTGACTACAGATAATGTAGTGGATGTTACCTGCAGTCCTATGTAAAACCACAGATAACACAGTGATAACTCTCTGAGTACAGATAATGTAGTAGATGTCACCTGCAGTCCTATGTAACACCACAGATAACACAGAGATAACTCTGAGTACAGATAATGTAGTAGATGTCACCTGCAGTCCTATGTAACACCACAGATAACACAGTGATAACTCTCTGAGTACAGATAATGTAGTAGTGTTACCTGCAGTCCTATGTAACACCACAGATAACACAGTGATAGCTCTCTGAGTACAGATAATGTAGTAGATGTTACCTGCAGTCCTATGTAACACCACAGATAACACAGTGATAACTCTCTGAGTACAGATAATGTAGTAGATGTTACCTGCAGTCCTATGTAACACCACAGATAACACAGTGATAACTCTCTGAGTATAGATAATGTAGTAGATGTTACCTGCAGTCCTATGTAACACCACAGATAACACAGTGATAACTCTCTGAGTACAGATAATGTAGTAGATGTTACCTGCAGTCCTATATAACACCACAGATAACACAGTGATAACTCTCTGAGTACAGATAATGTAGTAGATGTTACCTGCAGTCCTATGTAACAACACAGATAACACAGTGATAACTCTCTGAGCACAGATAATGTAGTAGATGTTACCAGCAGTCCTATGTAACACCACAGATAACACACAGTAATAACTGAGTACAGATAATGTAGTAGATGTTACCAGCAGTCCTATGTAACACCACAGATAACACACAGTAATAACTGAGTACAGATAATGTAGTAGATGTTACCTGCAGTCCTATGTAACAACACAGATAACACATTGATAACTCTCTGAGTACAGATAATAAAGTAGATGTTACCAGCAGTCCTATGTAACACCACAGATAACACAGTGATAACTCTCTGAGTACAGATAATGTAGTAGATGTTACCAGCAGTCCTATGTAACACCACAGATAACACAGTGATAACTCTCTGAGTATAGATAATGTAGTAGATGTTACCTGCAGTCCTATGTAACACCACAGATAACACAGTGATAACTCTCTGAGTACAGATAATGTAGTAGATGTCACCTGCAGTCCTATGTAACACCACAGATAACACAGAGATAACTCTGAGTACAGATAATGTAGTAGATGTCACCTGCAGTCCTATGTAACACCACAGATAACACAGTGATAACTCTCTGAGTACAGATAATGTAGTAGTGTTACCTGCAGTCCTATGTAACACCACAGATAACACAGTGATAGCTCTCTGAGTACAGATAATGTAGTAGATGTTACCTGCAGTCCTATGTAACACCACAGATAACACAGTGATAACTCTCTGAGTACAGATAATGTAGTAGATGTTACCTGCAGTCCTATGTAACACCACAGATAACACAGTGATAACTCTCTGAGTATAGATAATGTAGTAGATGTTACCTGCAGTCCTATGTAACACCACAGATAACACAGTGATAACTCTCTGAGTACAGATAATGTAGTAGATGTTACCTGCAGTCCTATGTAACACCACATATAACACAGTGATAACTCTCTGAGCACAGATAATGTAGTAGATGTTACCAGCAGTCCTATGTAACACCACAGATAACACACAGTAATAACTGAGTACAGATAATGTAGTAGATGTTACCAGCAGTCCTATGTAACACCACAGATAACACACAGTAATAACTGAGTACAGATAATGTAGTAGATGTTACCTGCAGTCCTATGTAACAACACAGATAACACATTGATAACTCTCTGAGTACAGATAATAAAGTAGATGTTACCAGCAGTCCTATGTAACACCACAGATAACACAGTGATAACTCTCTGAGTACAGATAATGTAGTAGATGTTACCAGCAGTCCTATGTAACACCACAGATAACACAGTGATAACTCTCTGACTACAGATAATGTAGTAGATGTTACCAGCAGTCCTATGTAACACCACAGATAACACAGTGATAACTCTCTGATTACAGATAATGTAGTAGATGTTACCTGCAGTCCTATGTAACACCACAGATAACACAGTGATAACTCTCTGACTACAGATAATGTAGTGGATGTTACCTGCAGTCCTATGTAAAACCACAGATAACACAGTGATAACTCTCTGAGTACAGATAATGTAGTAGATGTCACCTGCAGTCCTATGTAACACCACAGATAACACAGAGATAACTCTGAGTACAGATAATGTAGTAGATGTCACCTGCAGTCCTATGTAACACCACAGATAACACAGTGATAACTCTCTGAGTACAGATAATGTAGTAGTGTTACCTGCAGTCCTATGTAACACCACAGATAACACAGTGATAGCTCTCTGAGTACAGATAATGTAGTAGATGTTACCTGCAGTCCTATGTAACACCACAGATAACACAGTGATAACTCTCTGAGTACAGATAATGTAGTAGATGTTACCTGCAGTCCTATGTAACACCACAGATAACACAGTGATAACTCTCTGAGTATAGATAATGTAGTAGATGTTACCTGCAGTCCTATGTAACACCACAGATAACACAGTGATAACTCTCTGAGTACAGATAATGTAGTAGATGTTACCTGCAGTCCTATATAACACCACAGATAACACAGTGATAACTCTCTGAGTACAGATAATGTAGTAGATGTTACCTGCAGTCCTATGTAACACCACAGATAACACAGTGATAACTCTCTGAGCACAGATAATGTAGTAGATGTTACCAGCAGTCCTATGTAACACCACAGATAACACACAGTAATAACTGAGTACAGATAATGTAGTAGATGTTACCAGCAGTCCTATGTAACACCACAGATAACACACAGTAATAACTGAGTACAGATAATGTAGTAGATGTTACCTGCAGTCCTATGTAACACCACAGATAACACAGTGATAACTCTCTGACTACAGATAATGTAGTGGATGTTACCTGCAGTCCTATGTAAAACCACAGATAACACAGTGATAACTCTCTGAGTACAGATAATGTAGTAGATGTCACCTGCAGTCCTATGTAACACCACAGATAACACAGAGATAACTCTGAGTACAGATAATGTAGTAGATGTCACCTGCAGTCCTATGTAACACCACAGATAACACAGTGATAACTCTCTGAGTACAGATAATGTAGTAGTGTTACCTGCAGTCCTATGTAACACCACAGATAACACAGTGATAGCTCTCTGAGTACAGATAATGTAGTAGATGTTACCTGCAGTCCTATGTAACACCACAGATAACACAGTGATAACTCTCTGAGTACAGATAATGTAGTAGATGTTACCTGCAGTCCTATGTAACACCACAGATAACACAGTGATAACTCTCTGAGTATAGATAATGTAGTAGATGTTACCTGCAGTCCTATGTAACACCACAGATAACACAGTGATAACTCTCTGAGTACAGATAATGTAGTAGATGTTACCTGCAGTCCTATATAACACCACAGATAACACAGTGATAACTCTCTGAGTACAGATAATGTAGTAGATGTTACCTGCAGTCCTATGTAACACCACAGATAACACAGTGATAACTCTCTGAGCACAGATAATGTAGTAGATGTTACCAGCAGTCCTATGTAACACCACAGATAACACACAGTAATAACTGAGTACAGATAATGTAGTAGATGTTACCAGCAGTCCTATGTAACACCACAGATAACACACAGTAATAACTGAGTACAGATAATGTAGTAGATGTTACCTGCAGTCCTATGTAACAACACAGATAACACATTGATAACTCTCTGAGTACAGATAATAAAGTAGATGTTACCAGCAGTCCTATGTAACACCACAGATAACACAGTGATAACTCTCTGAGTACAGATAATGTAGTAGATGTTACCAGCAGTCCTATGTAACACCACAGATAACACAGTGATAACTCTCTGACTACAGATAATGTAGTAGATGTTACCAGCAGTCCTATGTAACACCACAGATAACACAGTGATAACTCTCTGATTACAGATAATGTAGTAGATGTTACCTGCAGTCCTATGTAACACCACAGATAACACAGTGATAACTCTCTGACTACAGATAATGTAGTGGATGTTACCTGCAGTCCTATGTAAAACCACAGATAACACAGTGATAACTCTCTGAGTACAGATAATGTAGTAGATGTTACCTGCAGTCCTATGTAACATTACAGATAACACAGTGATAACTCCCTGAGTACAGATAATGTAGTAGATGTTACCTGCAGTCCTATGTAACACCACAGATAACACAGTGATAACTCTCTGATTACAGATAATGTAGTAGTGTTACCTGCAGTCCTATGTAACACCACAGATAACACAGTGAAAACTCTCTGAGTACAGATAATGTAGTAGATGTTACCTGCAGTCCTATGTAACACCACAGATAACAGTGATAACTCTCTGAGTACAGACAATGTAGTAGATGTTACCTGCAGTCCTATGTAACACCACAGATAACACAGTGATAACTCTCTGAGTACAGATAATGTAGTAGATGTTACCTGCAGTCCTATGTAACACCACAGATAACACAGTGATAACTCACTGAGTACAGATAATGTAGTGGATGATACCTGCAGTCCTATGTAACACCACAGATAAGACAGTGATAACTCTCTGATTACAGATAATGTAGTAGTGTTACCTGCAGTCCTATGTAACACCACAGATAACACAGTGATAACTCTCTGACTACAGATAATGTAGTGGATGTTACCTGCAGTCCTATGTAAAACCACAGATAACACAGTGATAACTCTCTGATTACAGATAATGTAGTAGATGTTACCAGCAGTCCTATGTAACACCACAGATAACACAGTGATAACTCTCTGACTACAGATAATGTAGTAGATGTTACCAGCAGTCCTATGTAACACCACAGATAACACAGTGATAACTCTCTGATTACAGATAATGTAGTAGATGTTACCTGCAGTCCTATGTAACACCACAGATAACACAGTGATAACTCTCTGACTACAGATAATGTAGTGGATGTTACCTGCAGTCCTATGTAAAACCACAGATAACACAGTGATAACTCTCTGAGTACAGATAATGTAGTAGATGTTACCTGCAGTCCTATGTAACATTACAGATAACACAGTGATAACTCCCTGAGTACAGATAATGTAGTAGATGTTACCTGCAGTCCTATGTAACACCACAGATAACACAGTGATAACTCTCTGATTACAGATAATGTAGTAGTGTTACCTGCAGTCCTATGTAACACCACAGATAACACAGTGAAAACTCTCTGAGTACAGATAATGTAGTAGATGTTACCTGCAGTCCTATGTAACACCACAGATAACAGTGATAACTCTCTGAGTACAGACAATGTAGTAGATGTTACCTGCAGTCCTATGTAACACCACAGATAACACAGTGATAACTCTCTGAGTACAGATAATGTAGTAGATGTTACCTGCAGTCCTATGTAACACCACAGATAACACAGTGATAACTCACTGAGTACAGATAATGTAGTGGATGATACCTGCAGTCCTATGTAACACCACAGATAAGACAGTGATAACTCTCTGATTACAGATAATGTAGTAGTGTTACCTGCAGTCCTATGTAACACCACAGATAACACAGTGATAACGCTCTGAGTACAGATAATGTAGTAGATGTTACTTGCAGTCCTATGTAACACCACAGATAACACAGTGATAACTCTCTGAGTACAGATAATGTAGTAGATGTTACCAGCAGTCCTATGTAACACCACAGATAACACAGTGATAACTCTCTGAGTACAGATAATGTAGTAGATGTTACCTGCAGTCCTATGTAACACCACAGATAACACAGTGATAACTCACTGAGTACAGATAATGTAGTGGATGATACCTGCAGTCCTATGTAACACCACAGATAACACAGTGATAACTCTCTGATTACAGATAATGTAGTAGTGTTACCTGCAGTCCTATGTAACACCACAGATAACACAGTGATAACTCTCTGAGTACAGATAATGTAGTAGTGTTACCTGCAGTCCTATGTAACACCACAGATAACACAGTGATAACTCTCTGATTACAGATAATGTAGTAGTGTTACCTGCGGTCCTATGTAACACCACAGATAACACAGTGATAACTCTCTGAGTACAGATAATGTAGTAGATGTTACCTGCAGTCCTATGTAACACCACAGATAACACAGTGATAACTCTCTGAGTACAGATAATGTAGTAGATGTTACTTGCAGTCCTATGTAACACCACAGATAACACAGTGATAACTCTCTGAGTACAGATAATGTAGTAGATGTTACCAGCAGTCCTATGTAACACCACAGATAACACAGTGATAACTCTCTGACTACAGATAATGTAGTGGATGTTACTTGCAGTCCTATGTAACACCACAGATAACACAGTGATAACTCTCTGAGTACAGATAATGTAGTAGATGTTACCAGCAGTCCTATGTAACACCACAGATAACACAGTGATAACTCTCTGACTACAGATAATGTAGTGGATGTTACTTGCAGTCCTATGTAACACCACAGATAACACAGTGATAACTCTCTGAGTACAGATAATGTAGTAGATGTTACCAGCAGTCCTATGTAACACCACAGATAACACAGTGATAACTCTCTGACTACAGATAATGTAGTGGATGTTACCTGCAGTCCTATGTAACACCACAGATAACACAGTGATAACTCTCTGAGTACAGATAATGTAGTAGATGTTACCTGCAGTCCTATGTAACACCACAGATAACACAGTGATAACTCTCTGATTACAGATAATGTATTAGATGTCACCTGCAGTCCTATGTAACAGCACAGTGATAACTCTCTGAGTACAGATAATGTAGTAGATGTTACCTGCAGTCCTATGTAACACCACAGATAACACAGTGATAACTCTCTGAGTACAGATAATGTAGTAGATATTACCTGCAGTCCTATGTAACACCACAGATAACACAGTGATAACTCTCTGAGTACAGATAATGTCGATGTTACCTGCAGTCCTATGTAACACCACAGATAACACAGTGATAACTCTCGGAGTACAGATAATGTAGTAGATGTTACCTGCAGTCCTATGTAACACCACAGATAACACACTGATAACTCTCTGAGTACAGATAATGTAGTAGATGTTACATGCAGTCCTATGTAACACCACAGATAACACAGTGATAACTCTGATTACAGATAATGTAGTAGATGTTACCTGCAGTCCTATGTAACAACACAGATAACACATAGTGATAACGATCTGAGTACAGATAATGTAGTAGATGTTACCTGCAGTCCTATGTAACACCACAGATAACACAGTGATAACTCTCTGAGTACAGATAATGTAGCAGATCAGGGGTCTCAAGCACGCGGCCCACAAGCGGGATGCGGTCCGTGGGGCTGTTATATGCGGCCCGCGGGACACAGAGCCACTAGTACAGACTCTGCTCTGGGACTCTGGAATTCCCTAAAATCGCTGTCCATATATGGACAGCGATGTCTGGGGCTTCCCCAGAGCTGGAGTCCAGTGAGAGCGCTAGTATCGGCTCTGCTCCGGCACTCTGTGGAATTCCCTGACATCGCTGTCCATATATGGACAGTGTGTCAGGGTCTTCCTCAGAGCGGAGTCCCGGGCAGAGCGCTAGTATCGGCTCTGCTCCGGGACTCTGTGGAATTCCTTGACATCGCTGTCCATATATGGACAGTGTGTCAGAGTCTTCCCCAGAGCGGAATCCCAGGCAAAGCACTAGTATCGGCTCTGCTCCGGGCCGATGATAACTCTCTGAGTACAGATAATGTAGTAGTGTTACCTGCAGTCCTATGTAACACCACAGATATCACAGTGATAACTCTCTGAGTACAGATAATGTAGTAGATGTTACCAGCAGTCCTATGTAACACCACAGATAACACAGTGATAACTCTCTGACTACAGATAATGTAGTGGATGTTACCTGCAGTCCTATGTAACACCACAGATAACACAGTGATAACTCTCTGAGTACAGATAATGTAGTAGATGTTACTTGCAGTCCTATGTAACACCACAGATAACACAGTGATAACTCTCTGAGTACAGATAATGTAGTAGATGTTACCAGCAGTCCTATGTAACACCACAGATAACACAGTGATAACTCTCTGACTACAGATAATGTAGTGGATGTTACTTGCAGTCCTATGTAACACCACAGATAACACAGTGATAACTCTCTGAGTACAGATAATGTAGTAGATGTTACCAGCAGTCCTATGTAACACCACAGATAACACAGTGATAACTCTCTGACTACAGATAATGTAGTGGATGTTACCTGCAGTCCTATGTAACACCACAGATAAGACAGTGATAACTCTCTGAGTACAGATAATGTAGTAGTGTTACCTGCAGTCCTATGTAACACCACAGATAACACAGTGATAACTCTCTGATTACAGATAATGTAGTAGATGTCACCTGCAGTCCTATGTAACACCACAAATAACACAGTGATAACTCTCTGAGTACAGATAATGTAGTAGATGTTACCTGCAGTCCTATGTAACACCACAGATAACACAGTGATAACTCTCTGAGTACAGATAATGTAGTAGATGTTACCTGCAGTCCTATGTAACACCACAGATAACACAGTGATAACTCTCTGATTACAGATAATGTAGTAGATGTCACCTGCAGTCCTATGTAACACCACAAATAACACAGTGATAACTCTCTGAGTACAGATAATGTAGTAGATGTTACCTGCAGTCCTATGTAACACCACAGATAACACAGTGATAACTCTCTGAGTACAGATAATGTAGTAGATGTTACCTGCAGTCCTATGTAACACCACAGATAACACAGTGATAACTCTCTGAGTACAGATAATGTAGTAGATATTACCTGCAGTCCTATGTAACACCACAGATAACACAGTGATAACTCTCTGAGTACAGATAATGTCGATGTTACCTGCAGTCCTATGTAACACCACAGATAACACAGTGATAATTCTGATTACAGATAATGTAGTAGATGTTACCTGCAGTCCTATGTAACATCACAGATAACACAGTGATAACTCTCTGAGTACAGATAATGTAGTAGATGTTACCTGCAGTCCTATGTAACACCACAGATAACACACTGATAACTCTCTGAGTACAGATAATGTAGTAGATGTTACATGCAGTCCTATGTAACACCACAGATAACACAGTGATAACTCTGATTACAGATAATGTAGTAGATGTTACCTGCAGTCCTATGTAACAACACAGATAACACATAGTGATAACGATCTGAGTACAGATAATGTAGTAGATGTTACCTGCAGTCCTATGTAACACCACAGATAACACAGTGATAACTCTCTGAGTACAGATAATGTAGCAGATCAGGGGTCTCAAGCACGCGGCCCACAAGCCGCATGCGGTCCCTGGGGCTGTTATATGCGGCCCGCGGGACACAGAGCCACTAGTACAGACTCTGCTCTGGGACTCTGGAATTCCCTAAAATCGCTGTCCATATATGGACAGCGATGTCTGGGGCTTCCCCAGAGCTGGAGTCCAGTGAGAGCGCTAGTATCGGCTCTGCTCCGGCACTCTGTGGAATTCCCTGACATCGCTGTCCATATATGGACAGTGTGTCAGGGTCTTCCTCAGAGCGGAGTCCCGGGCAGAGCGCTAGTATCGGCTCTGCTCCGGGACGATGATAACTCTCTGAGTACAGATAATGTAGTAGTGTTACCTGCAGTCCTATGTAACACCACAGATATCACAGTGATAACTCTCTGAGTACAGATAATGTAGTAGTGTTACCTGCAGTCCTATGTAACTCCACAGATATCACAGTGATAACTCTCTGAGTACAGATAATGTAGTAGATGTTACCTGCAGTCCTATGTAACACCACAGATAACACAATGACAACTCTGAGTACAGATAATGTAGTAGATGTTACCTGCAGTCCTATGTAACACCACAGTTAACACATGGTGATAACTCTCTGATTACAGATAATGTAGTAGTGTTACCTGCAGTCCTATGTAACACCACAGATAACACAGTGATAACTCCCTGAGTACAGATAATGTAGTAGATCTTACCTGCAGTCCTATGTAACACCACAGATAACACAGTGATAACTCTCTGAGCACAGATAACGTAGTAGATGTTACCTGCAGTCCTATGTAACACCACAGATAACACAGTGATAACTCCCTGAGTACAGATAATGTAGTAGATGTTACCTGCAGTCCTATGTAACACCACAGATAACACAGTGATATCTCTCTGAGTACAGATAATGTAGTAGATGTTACCTGCAGTCCTATGTAACACCACAGATAACACAGTGATAACTCTCTGAGTACAGATAATGTAGTAGATGTCACCTGCAGTCCTATGTAACACCACAGATAACACAGTGGGTGGTCTCCTCTCTCTTTACACTTTTACAAAGCCAATGTGATTCCTCCGCCCTCCCCCTGCACAGTCTGCAGTGGGTGCTCCCCTCTCTGTCTACACTGATTCACCGCCTGTGTGTAATTATCCCCCCCCCCGTGCTCTCCTCCTTATCTGCACTCTGATACAGTAGAGCCTCCCTGAACACTTGGATGCTTTCTCCTCTCCACACTCTGATCTGCTGCATCCCCCCCCCCCCCTCCATGCTGCTATCTCTAAGGCCTTATTCACCCGAAAGTGTTATACGTCCGTGCTATGCACTTGATTTTCACGCGCGTCGCACAGACCTATGTTAATGAATGGGGCAGTTCAGACTGTCAGTGAATTTCACGCAGCGTAAGTGCGCTGCGTGAAACTCATGACATGTCCTATATTTGGCAGTGTTTCGCGCAGCACGCACCCATTGAAGTCAATGGTTGTGTGCAAATCGCGCACGGCACACGGAAGAACTTCCGTTCATATACTGATGAGACACGGACCTTTTGCGCGCGCAAAACGGACATGTTCATGTAAATAAGGCCTAACACTGAGAGAAGAAATAGAGAGCAGATAAAATCAGCCCCCGACAGGAGTAATGTCAGATCTACGTCAGAAGAGCAGGACAACCAGCTCTGCACAAGACTTACACAGACTCTACAGCAGAGAAATGGTAGGACATTTTTAATGAAGACTATCTAGAAAGTTGGTAAGTTTTGCATTTAGGAAGCAAATTTACAATAAAAAAAAATGTCAGTGCAACGGAGTCCACCGTCTTTAAGCTTCATGTACCTCGGGCACCTGTTACGTTCTAGGTGAAGCTGACAGATGTTTTCATGCATTGGTTGTTTAGCCTGGGCTGATTTTGGACTTACCAACCAATGACAAACAAGCGGTCACAGAAATTGACACGCGCAGTTTTGTTGCTGATGTGAACGTGGCCTTAGGCTGTCACCTTAACCCCTCTATCTCCGAGGGAGTGCCGACATCAGGTGCGCAGGACACACATGAGCTTCTGGGAAGCTGACAGGTATAAATCAGGCGTGAAGGTCAGCAATAAATCTGCAGCAGTTCTACACTATGAGCTTACACGCAACAAACAGCGCAACACGTGGAAGAGCCAGGAGCGGGAAGAGCAAATCAATTACTGAAAATCCAGGAACATTCCACAAATAGCACGCAATTCCCAGATGTGAATAATACGTTTTATGAAGTTACCGCCGCACATGTAACGTCAGATCCAACGTGTGACAGCGATGAGACCTGCACCCCCCAAATACAGCACAGGCCACAAAACAGCAGCCCAGGCCACAAAACAGCAGCACAGGCCACAAAACAGCAGCACAGGCCACAAAACAGCAGCACAGGCCACAAAACAGCAGCACAGGCCACAAAACAGCAACACAGGCCACAAAACAGCAGCACAGGCCACAAAACAGCAGCACAGGCCAAAAAACAGCAACACAGGCCACAAAACAGCAACACAGGTCACAAAACAGCAACACAGGTCACAAAACAGCAGCACAGGCCACAAAACAGCAGCACAGGCCACAAAACAGCCACACAGGCCACAAAACAGCAGCACAGGCCACAAAACAGCAGCACAGGCCACAAAAAAGCAGCACAGGCCAAAAAACAGCAGCACAGGCCACAAAACAGCAGCACAGGCCACAAAACAGCAGCACAGGCTACAAAACAGCAGCACAGGCCACAAAACAGCAGCACAGGCCACAAAACAGCAACACAGGCCACAAAACAGCAGCACAGGCTACAAAACAGCAGCACAGGCCACAAAACAGCAGCACAGGCCACAAAACAGCAGCACAGGCTACAAAACAGCAGCACAGGCCACAAAACAGCAGCCCAGGCCACAAAACAGCAGCCCAGGCCACAAAACAGCAGCACAGGCCACAAAACAGCAGCACAGGCCACAAAACAGCAGCCCAGGCCACAAAACAGCAGCACAGGCCACAAAACAGCAGCACAGGCCACAAAACAGCAGCCCAGGCCACAAAACAGCAGCACAGGCCACAAAACAGCAGCACAGGCCACAAAACAGCAGCACAGGCCAAAAAACAGCAGCACAGGCCACAAAACAGCAGCCCAGGCCACAAAAGAGCAGCACAGGCCAAAAAACAGCAGCACAGGCCACAAAACAGCAGCACAGGCCACAAAACAGCAGCACAGGCCAAAAAACAGCAGCACAGGCTACAAAACAGCAGCACAGGCTACAAAACAGCAGCACAGGCCACAAAACAGCAGCACGGGCCACAAAACAGCAGCACAGGCCAAAAAACAGCAGCACAGGCTACAAAACAGCAGCACAGGCCACAAAACAGCAGCCCAGGCCACAAAACAGCAGCCCAGGCCACAAAACAGCAGCCCAGGCCACAAAACAGCAGCACAGGCCACAAAACAGCAGCACAGTCACCGGCCGGCAGCCCAGGCCACAAAACAGCAGCCCAGGCCACAAAAGAGCAGCACAGGCCAAAAAACAGCAGCACAGGCCACAAAACAGCAGCACAGGCCACAAAACAGCAGCACAGGCCAAAAAACAGCAGCACAGGCTACAAAACAGCAGCACAGGCTACAAAACAGCAGCACAGGCCACAAAACAGCAGCACGGGCCACAAAACAGCAGCACAGGCCAAAAAACAGCAGCACAGGCTACAAAACAGCAGCACAGGCCACAAAACAGCAGCCCAGGCCACAAAACAGCAGCCCAGGCCACAAAACAGCAGCCCAGGCCACAAAACAGCAGCACAGGCCACAAAACAGCAGCACAGTCACCGGCCGGCAGCCCACAAATAAAACTTCTAGAATGTGCAGAATTACCCCGAGCCTGAGAACACAAGACGGAGGAAACAAAATAAATGCAATGTTTACTCCCCGTCCTGCGCTCAGCGGACAAGTCCATTACATGTGATGAATATTTCTTGTTTTCTTTAGATTTTCTGCATTATTACATTGATTTATGACTTGTAGGAAAACCTCAAAGTATTAATTTACTGCTCTGCAAGGTAACAACAGAGACACCTAGTGGCCTAAGAGAGGCATTACACCACTGCCAGAAGAGGGTTATGCTGTGATATAGGACATTGTATCGTGACATAACCATCACTGGTTAATATTAACCCCTCCAGGAGAGGAGCACGCGGTCATGATGACACCAGCCACGTATTGTTATTCATGATAATGACAATTACCTGCACAATCAATAATGACCTCATGGTGAGAGGATGATTATAGGACAAGGCCACGGAGCGGAGACCCACGGTGTTCACTGTATCTGATGAGCACATGCTTGTTCAGGTGTTTACATACTTAGCAATATCCATAGGGAATCACCTGCAATATCCATAGGGAACTGTGAAGAGGGAAGTGCAGCTGTAAGTGAATCTGACATAGACATTAGATGACAATCTGCTGCCCGATATACGACCGTTCACATATACAGATTATCTTAGGGTGTATCAGATGTTGCAGTAGAGATGAGGTTTATACTGCATAAAAAACGAATCCGAAAACCGCGTTCATTTATACGGCGATTTATTGTTTGCATTAAAAACACAAATGCATAAAAAACGCATCAAATCACGGCAGAAACTCATGCGGTTTTCGGATGCAGTTTTAACAACACCTCTGAATACGTCCCGCGGCCCCTGCACGCGCAGCAGACACAACCTCATGCAGATGAATGGCACTGATTTTTAGTTGCAGAAATTCCTGCCATAAATCTGCAGCTTGTGCGGGGGCCGGGGGGTGTTTACAGGCGCAGGTTTTGTGGCGTTTTTTTGTTGTGATTATCACAAAATTGCAGCAAAGAAAAAAAAAAGCCTCAGCGTTTTTGAAGTGATAATTGTGGAAATGAAACGCTGCAAAGCCGGCACCTGCAAATACACAGCAACTTACTGCGTGTTGTAAAAAGGGGGCGTGGCTTTACATAGTACTCCGTGGGATTGGTTTACTAAAGATTTCCGCCACTTTAAAATAAAAAATTACAAGATGGCAAAATGTGAATGAGAATGTTACAAAACGTATTTATGTCACGTCTGGACGACGCAGAAAGTGGCGCGAACCTGGCACAGGCTCGTCTCTGATGGTAACCCGAAAACCCTGTGTGATCGAGCCCTCGAGACTCTACTGAGTGCCACTATTTCCCCTCGGCGTCTGAGAGTGGCAGCGCTGAGTGACGCATTAGGGCACGTTCAGACGTGGCGGACAGTCCGCAGTGGAATTCTGCAGCAGCCGTTTTTTACATTTCTTTCTATACATTTCTAGGAAACTTAGTTCAGACGTTGCGGCAAATAACTGTGCGGACCACGGGCTGCGGTGCGGAATTTTCCCTCCGCAGAAGCTCATTATGTTGCGAAGATCCAACGGAATTTCACTGTGGATTTGAGCCTCTGCAATGCAAAAACTGAAATCTGTGGCAAGTCCGCTGTGATATCTGCAACGTCTGAATTACCGTCAAATATGCAAATGTTGCTGCAGATTCATTGCGTAATTGGTACGAATTTGCAGCAACATTTGCAGCGGAAAAACTCTGCCACGTGTGAACGGGCCCTAATGGTTGTCATATGTCGCATGCTGCGTGTCAGGGCTCTGCATGCAAAGAAGTGTAATAATAATGTTATGTAAAAGAAAACAAGTGTCCGGGCGCCTGGAGATCACTGAATAATGAGCAGAAGAGCCGACGTTCTGTGGCACAATTATCAGAACAATAACAGGAGTCCCCGGAGCAGACGGGCAGAATGTGGGAACGCTGCATCCGGGAACAGATGGAAATCATGTGTCATGATGTGGGGGAGGTTTATATTCTGCCGCTGATTAAACCTGAAGCGTTCCACCATATACACAATACCATGTGACCGGCTCAGTCCGCACGCCGTTTACTTGTTTCCCATCATCTCCTCATAAACTCCTTCAGTCTCAGCAGGTTTTATAGGCGCTACTGCTCGCAGTTTTCAGGAGTAGCCATATTAATAAAGCATCACCGGCATGTTTTCCTCATCTTGTAAAAAATTCTCAGTTTAGAGAATGCCAAAGTCCCAGTAGTCACGTAGCCAATGTACCAAAAAAGCTGCTACTGGCGGCTAACTTTTTGGGATGTTTTCTTTTGATTTCTGTAGAATTTATACTTCCTGATCAGCTGGATAAGGTCTATCTGGTCAGCTGGATGAGGTCTATCTGGTCAGCTGGATGAGGTCTATCTGGTCAGCTGGATGAGGTCTATCTGGTCAGCTGGATGAGGTCTATCTGGTCAGCTGGATGAGGTCTATCTGGTCAGCTGGACGAGGTCTATCTGGTCAGCTGGATGAGGTCTATCTGGTCAGCTGGATGAGGTCTATCTGGTCAGCTGGATGAGGTCTATCTGGTCAGCTGGATGAGGTCTATCTGGTCAGCTGGATGAGGTCTATCTGGTCAGCTGGATAAGGTCTATCTGGTCAGCTGGATGAGGTCTATCTGGTCAGCTGGATGAGGTCTATCTGGTCAGCTGGATGAGGTCTATCTGGTCAGCTGGAGGGTCTATCTGGTCAGCTGGATGAGGTCTATCTGGTCAGCTGGAGGAGTCTATCTGGTCAGCTGGATGAAGTCTATCTGGTCAGCTGGACGAGGTCTATCTGGTCAGCTGGATGAGGTCTATCTGGTCAGCTGGATGTGGTCTATCTGGTCAGCTGGATGAGGTCTATCTGGTCAGCTGGATGAGGTCTATCTGGTCAGCTGGAGGGTCTATCTGGTCAGCTGGATGAGGTCTATCTGGTCAGCTGGATGAGGTCTATCTGGTCAGCTGGATAAGGTCTATCTGGTCAGCTGGATGAGGTCTATCTGGTCAGCTGGATGAGGTCTATCTGGTCAGCTGGATGAGGTCTATCTGGTCAGCTGGAGGGTCTATCTGGTCAGCTGGATGAGGTCTATCTGGTCAGCTGGAGGAGTCTATCTGGTCAGCTGGATGAAGTCTATGTGGTCAGCTGGATGAGGTCTATCTGGTCAGCTGGATGAGGTATATCTGGTCAGCTTATGAGGTCTATCTGGTCAGCTGGATGAGGTCTATGTGGTCAGCTGGATGAGGTCTATCTGGTCAGCTGGATGAGGTCTATATGGTCAGCTGGATAAGTTCTATCTGGTCAGCTGGATGAGGTCTATCTGGTCAGCTGGACGAGGTCTATCTGGTCAGCTGGATGAGGTCTATCTGGTCAGCTGGATGAGGTCTATATGGTCAGCTGGATAAGGTCTATATGGTCAGCTGGATAAGGTTTATCTGGTCAGCTGGATGAGGTCTATCTGGTCAGCTGGACGAGGTCTATCTGGTCAGCTGGATGAGGTCTATCTGGTCAGCTGGATAAGGTCTATCTGGTCAGCTGGATGAGGTCTATATGGTCAGCTGGATAAGGTCTATATGGTCAGCTGGATAAGGTTTATCTGGTCATCTGGATGAGGTCTATCTGGTCAGCTGGAGGGGTCTATCTGATCAGCTGGATGAGGTCTATCTGGTCAGCTGGATAAGGTCTATCTGGTCAGCTGGATGAAGTCTATCTGCTCAGCTGGATGAGGTCTATCTGGTCAGCTGGATGAGGTCTATCTGGTCAGCTGGATAAGGTCTATCTGGTCAGCTGGATGAAGTCTATCTGGTCAGCTGGATGAGGTCTATCTGGTCAGCTGGATGAGGTCTATCTGTTCAGCTGGATGAGGTCTATCTGGTCAGCTGGATGAGGTCTATGTGGTCAGCTGGATGAGGTCTATCTGGTCAGCTGGATGAGGTCTATATGGTCAGCTGGATAAGTTCTATCTGGTCAGCTGGATGAGGTCTATCTGGTCAGCTGGACGAGGTCTATCTGGTCAGCTGGATGAGGTCTATCTGGTCAGCTGGATAAGGTCTATCTGGTCAGCTGGATGAGGTCTATATGGTCAGCTGGATAAGGTCTATATGGTCAGCTGGATAAGGTTTATCTGGTCATCTGGATGAGGTCTATCTGGTCAGCTGGAGGGGTCTATCTGATCAGCTGGATGAGGTCTATCTGGTCAGCTGGATAAGGTCTATCTGGTCAGCTGGATGAAGTCTATCTGCTCAGCTGGATGAGGTCTATCTGGTCAGCTGGATGAGGTCTATCTGGTCAGCTGGATAAGGTCTATCTGGTCAGCTGGATGAAGTCTATCTGGTCAGCTGGATGAGGTCTATATGGTCAGCTGGATGAGGTCTATATGGTCAGCTGGATAAGTTCTATCTGGTCAGCTGGATGAGGTCTATCTGGTCAGCTGGACGAGGTCTATCTGGTCAGCTGGATGAGGTCTATCTGGTCAGCTGGATAAGGTCTATCTGGTCAGCTGGATGAGGTCTATCTGGTCAGCTGGATAAGGTTTATCTGGTCAGCTGGATGAGGTCTATATGGTCAGCTGGATAAGGTCTATATGGTCAGCTGGATAAGGTTTATCTGGTCATCTGGATGAGGTCTATCTGGTCAGCTGGAGGGGTCTATCTGATCAGCTGGATGAGGTCTATCTGGTCAGCTGGATAAGGTCTATCTGGTCAGCTGGATGAGGTCTATCTGCTCAGCTGGATGAGGTCTATCTGGTCAGCTGGATGAGGTCTATCTGGTCAGCTGGATGAGGTCTATCTGGTCAGCTGGATGAGGTCTATCTGGTCAGCTGGATGAGGTCTATCTGGTCAGCTGGATGAGGTCTATCTGGTCAGCTGGATGAGGTCTATGTGGTCAGCTGGATGAGGTCTATCTGGTCAGCTGGATGAGGTCTATGTGGTCAGCTGGATGAGGTCTATCTGGTCAGCTGGATGATGTCTATCTGGTCAGCTGGATGAGGTCTATCTGGTCAGCTGGATGAGGTCTATCTGGTCAGCTGGATAAGGTCTATCTGGTCAGCTGGATGAAGTCTATCTGATCAGCTGGATGAGGTCTATCTGGTCAGCTGGACGAGGTCTATCTGGTCAGCTGGATGAGGTCTATCTGGTCAGCTGGATAAGGTCTATCTGGTCAGCTGGATGAGGTCTATATGGTCAGCTGGATAAGGTCTATATGGTCAGCTGGATAAGGTTTATCTGGTCATCTGGATGAGGTCTATCTGGTCAGCTGGAGGGGTCTATCTGATCAGCTGGATGAGGTCTATCTGGTCAGCTGGATGAGGTCTATCTGGTCAGCTGGATAAGGTCTATCTGGTCAGCTGGATGAGGTCTATATGGTCAGCTGGATAAGGTCTATATGGTCAGCTGGATGAGGTCTATCTGGTCAGCTGGGTGAGGTCTATCTGATCAGCTGGATGAAGTCTATCTGATCAGCTGGATGAAGTCTATCTGGTCAGCTGGAGGGGTCTATCTGGTCAGCTGGAGGGGTCTATCTGGTCAGCTGGAGGGGTCTATCTGGTCAGTTGGATAAGGTCTATCTGGTCAGCTGGAGGGGTCTATCTGGTCAGCTGGATAAGGTTTATCTGATCAGCTGGAGGGGTCTATCTGGTCAGCTGGAGGGGTCTATCTGGTCAGCTGGATGAAGTCTATCTGGTCAGCTGGAGGGTTCTATCTGGTCAGCTGGATAAGGTCTATCTGGTCAGTTGGAGGGGTCTATATGGTCAGCTGGAGGGGTCTATCTGGTCAGCTGGATAAGGTCTATCTGGTCAGTTGGAGGGGTCTATCTGGTCAGCTGGATGAAGTCTATCTGGTCAGCAGGATAAGTTCTATCTGGTCAGCTGGATGAGGTCTATCTGGTCAGCTGGAGGGTTCTATCTGGTCAGCTGGATAAGGTCTATCTGGTCAGCTGGAGGGGGAATATCTGGTCAGCTGGAGGGGGTTTATCTGGTCAGCTGGATGAAGTCTATCTGGTCAGCTGGATAAGGTCTATCTGGTCAGCTGGATAAGGTCTATCTGGTCAGCTGGATAAGGTCTATCTGGTCAGTTGGAGGGGTCTATCTGGTCAGCTGGATGAAGTCTATCTGGTCAGCTGGAGGATTCTATATGCCTCCTAAAGTCTACAGTAATTTATCAACATTGGCGTGTGATGTAATTTGTGTATCAATTTTGTTAAACTTTGGGTGGCCTGCACCATGTCAGACAAGGGTTTGTAGCAGGTGCATGGATTCTGCAAACCCCATTTAGATAAACGGGACAGTCACCGAAGTTTCTGCAACAAATCTGCCGCAAGTGACTGTACTCTAATACTGGACTGAACCATCGGATGCTGATCACTGATTGCAGCCATAGAGATGGATCCTCTGAATATTCGCTGCACTTGATGTTGACATCAGAATTTCCCCAAAAGTTGATTTGGAAAAGAAGTGAGGACACAAATTGTGAGAGGAGTAATGACTCTCCAGGTGCCCTCAATACTGAAGTCCAGGGTAAGTTACATCTACTTATAGCTACACGTTGGGTCACTCGGGCGAGCTGCAAATAGTTCTGGTTTCCCACAGAGAGTAATGTGAGGTCTGCACAACGTGACGCGTTTCATGTCCGCTCGGATTGGCAGCTCACACTCCGCAGCTTCAGTGTCCTCCACAGTAACTAGATCAAGACTGTGAGGAGGTGAAGTCAGAGATGGTCGTCCTCTGGAGAGCACCTGGGATCTTCTTGCTGTGTACTGAATGGCAGCTCCCACCCTGTCCCCAGAGGCTCACAATTAACTTTCGTATTGTTTTTGAAATCCCACACAACATATAAGCTCCACGCTGACACGGCTGAAAACCCACGCCCCAGAGCTACAAACCAAGCATCCAAACCACTCATACGGAGAATTAGTAAAGGGCAGTCCCATGTAAATGAATATCAATCAAATAATAAGTTCTGTAACTTTCTAATAGACTTTGAGCCTTCTACATAAAAACAGCTTGTGTTCTACAGCAACCAATCAGATTCCAGCTTTAATGTTAAAATCGGAATTTGTTGTAAGATTTTATAGTCCTTTGGATAACTTAAGGCCTTTTGTGTTTCAGTTCTTTACTATTTTGAAAATCTCTGCTCGCTGTCAGTGAATTGAAGCATACATTGGAAAACACATCCTGACCTAGTCCTGCTCACACAGCTGATTATGTATATGTAAGCTAAACACCTCAGCAGCCCAAATCTCTCCTGTCCTGGATTCCAGGCTGATAGCTATGACCTATACTGATACATTGTAACTATGATTTGATACATTGAAACAAGCCCTCAGGTGTGAAAGCAGGACTAGGTCAAGTAATTCTCCATAATACCAGTCATACAATAAAAAAAACAGCCATAAAACCAGCTATAGAGCCACATAAAAATGACCTACCTCCTGCCCCTCTCTTATCTATGGCTGGGCACTGGTGCAGGACAGCTGGGTACTAGTCAGAGTCTGGGCTCCACTAACTAACAGGCGGCCCCTTGCATCGGGCCTCCCCTCCCATTGTGCCCCATGGCAGCGGTAGACAGAGCACTGGACAGTCAAGATGCCGAGTGATAACCTTATAAACCATCATTCAGATTCAGCAGAATTTATAGCTCTGTGAGGTTCATAAATCACCAACCATCTGTTATGATAGAACGCAGCCATACAGCTGCCAATGTTAACCCTATAAATCAAGTCCCCTGCACTTTGTCAGATGTAATTAGTGCTGACATTATGCAAACCTCAGAATGCTCCCCGAGCCCCATTTACAGATTATGGGATTTTGTTTTGTTTTAGTTGCAGAAATGTAAAAATTCATCCGTGAAAGCAAAAAGAATTCCTCCAAAAGTGCAATAAG
>NC_134696.1:3480293-3576917 GCF_050947455.1 Rhinoderma darwinii
TAGTTTGATCCTGCAATAATTTCGATAGGTGCCATATTGCTGTTTAATCAGTCTGTAGGGAGCAGCAGACACAGCCTGCCATATAACGCGCGTTTCTTCATATTCCGTGCCACTTTCCCGATTTATTATTCACGCTGAACCATTCCAATAATTTATTTATCTGAAGGAATCAATAAGTACGTCATTTCTGCATCTGAAAACTTTTCCAACTGACGGTCGCTGGGTCTGGGGCTTGTCACAACCTGCGCGGCCAATTATCTGCAGATCAGTTGTGATGAGATGAAACGCGTCGCCCGGTCCGGCGCCCATAGGCAGCAATGGCGGAAGTAACACTCACCCATTGGGCCGTAAATATGCATCATATGGCGAATGGAGACAGGAGATTGCGCTGCACTGAAGTCTGATCTGCTGCGTTTCCACATGACAGTCCCATCATTTATAAGATATTGTGACTGTCGCTCATCGTTACACTAAAACCTGCCACATTTATTTTATGCCACTCAAACTGCAGGAGCATTTCCATGAATAATCGGCAGATGTGCAGCGCTGGGGTCTTATGTACCAGGAACCTCTCCGCCACTCATATTGACGACTCCTTTAATGTCTAGATGGCAAATTACAGAGTCCCGGGGGCAGAACAATTCATTATTTTTAAACCTTAAAAATCCAAATTTATATGAATTTGGAGAATTTGCGCGCAGAAAACCAATAATTTCACAGCTTGAATGGCCGGCATGTCACCTGGCCGCACGTTATTAGAAATGTACGCATTTTATACATTACATGCAATTTTTTAAAATTTTCTTTCTCTAGTGGTGGGAGAAGGTACTGCAGGCAAATTACGTTCTATAGAATTGATGATCTGTAAATCGGGTCCTCCAGCTGATATGAAACTACTACTCCCAGCATCCCCTTCACAAACCCATAATACGCAGCTTGTCTTTTGCTTCAATTGATGTTTCCAACATTCAGCTGCTTATATGAGATCCACTAAGCTCCTGCGTCAATTACAGTACCCATTATATACCGTGGGGGCAGCTGTGGGGTTCATGGGGGGGGGGGGGGGGTATTACAGGATCGCTTTATCCCCTCTGCTATTGACTGTATGTATGTGCACCGGGCCCCTGTTAGAATTACTGCCCCTCTGCTGGACAATAAATAGGAAAAACCTGCCCTCTTGTCCTCCTGGGCGTGGGGTCATAAACTACAAACAGCAGGGGGCATCATTTTGATTTTCACTATGGGACTCCTTTGCTTTATTTACACTCCAACATTAAAGTGCAGCTCCAATTATGAGTCCCGCCTCGTCTCCCGCCAGAAATTGTAAAGTGACGGGCAGAGAGCAGGAGGTCGAGAAACTCTACAATACCAGAAGATTCTCCCCGTTTTATCTCTCGCTATCAAACAAACCAATGGCGAGAGAGATGGCCGCATTCTTAACTAGAGCTGCACTTTAATCTTATAATAGTGGCATTCAGTTGTCACAGCCCCACCCCTTATTTAAAGCGGAATTGCACTGTTTATTATCTTCTGACCTCCATCTAGTCCCAAAATAGAGGAGTCTTAGGCCTCA
Organism: Rhinoderma darwinii; assembly: GCF_050947455.1. Classification (NCBI taxonomy): domain Eukaryota; kingdom Metazoa; phylum Chordata; class Amphibia; order Anura; family Rhinodermatidae; genus Rhinoderma; species Rhinoderma darwinii. Next base: position 3,481,867 of record NC_134696.1, read on the forward strand.
TGCACACGACTGTAGCCGTGTGCACGGCCCGTGATTGCAGCTCGGACGGCTGCAGAGTGTCATCCGCGAGCCGCCCACAAATCACAGACCGTGCACACATTCATTTCAATGAGCCCGGAGAGCAAATGAAGCCCGTATAATGACTTGTCCTATCTTTTCGCAGTCTGGGTTCCCGGCCAATGCAGGGACCGTGGAAACCATAGAAATGAATGTGTCGTAAATTCACCCGCACGTTCGTGTTCACGAGGCCTCAGCACTTTGATATTTCAGTAACTGCAACGCAACATTATTGGAAAGTTCAAATATTCCAAGTCTAAGAAGAAAAATGTCAAATACGCCAAGTTACAGAAATCTCCAGCCAAAGGAGTTCGCTGCTTTCCCAAACTTCACACCCACTTTGTGTTAGAAGAAAACAATGGGTACAATTCCCCTTTAAGGTCCTGACCTGTATGAATATATGTAAATTTCGAGGATAACTCCACCCAAAGCTGGTTCTACAAAAGCATCTCTAGTTTTATCTTTCTCGTCTTCAAATCAAACAGCAGCACAGAGGATTGGAGATTTTCATTATTGTTACTTTTTGTTGTCATTTATCATTTTTATATTTTATACATATAAATAATTGTGACCATAATGTAACAACGCGGCTACAACGAATAACGTGTAACGAGGCGGTCGGGTCCCTCAGTGACGCGGCTCTTTCCTCAGGAGAATGGACGATCAGGATTTCTGCGTCTTCATTTTTTAAATTTTAATACTGGCCATATAAATGCAAATGGTAATCCGGTGGGATCGCGGTAATGTAGGGATTATGTAGAACGGTAATATCGGCGCTGTAACCGGCTGACTCCATAGATTTAAAGGTGCAATCCGCAAAGCTTTATTAAGAAGCACAATTTGTTTTATTGATGTTTTTTACGAGCTGTTTGTTCTGCATTTTGAGGTATTTTCATTATTTTTTCGAAATTTATCTTCTTTCTCGTGTGCAGAAAATACCATTATTCCCCTAAACCGCTCGGCACGTCGCTAATCCTTAATTAAATGCCGATTAGGTAATTTGTAAAGTAGTTTTAATAAAATGTTGATGATATTTTTTAAATCTTTCATTTTTTATTAGCTCTGAAGGAGCCTTAACAGCGATGATGCCACTGAGTGATTGAAGCAGCAATGTCCTTACATCTACAGTATATGCCCCAGAGGATTCTCAGAGCAGATCCTGAATGTTTTAAAGCCCTGGGTACCTTAGGACACTATTTTCCAGGTTACATGACATTACTTATCCTGTACTGATCCGGAGTTATATCCTGTATTATACTCCAGAGCTGCACTCACTATTCTGCTGGTGGAGTCATTGTGTACATACATTACATTACTTATCCTGTACTGATCCTGAGTTATATCCTGTATTATACTCCAGAGCTGCAATCACTATTCTGCTGGTGGAGTCACTGTGTACATACATTACATTACTTATCCTGTACTGATCCTGAGTTACATCCTGTATTATACTCCAGAGCTGCACTCACTATTCTGCTGGTGGAGTCACTGTGTACATACATTACTTATCCTGTACTCATCCTGAGTTACATCCTGTATTATACTCCAGAGCTGCACTCACTATTCTGCTGGTGGAGTCACTGTGTACATACATTACTTATCCTGTACTGATCCGGAGTTATATCCTGTATTATACTCCAGAGCTGCAATCACTATTCTGCTGGTGGAGTCACTGTGTACATACATTACATTACTTATCCTGTACTGATCCTGAGTTACATCCTGTATTATACTCCAGAGCTGCACTCACTATTCTGCTGGTGGAGTCACTGTGTACATACATTACTTATCCTGTACTGATCCTGAGTTACATCCTGTATTATACTCCAGAGCTGCACTCACTATTCTGCTGGTGGAGTCACTGTGTACATACATTACTTATCCTGTACTGATCCTGAGTTATATCCTGTATTATACTCCAGAGCTGCACTCACTATTCTGCTGGTGGAGTCACTGTGTACATACATTACATTACTTATCCTGTACTGATCCTGAGTTACATCCTGTATTATACTCCAGAGCTGCACTCACTATTCTGCTGGTGGAGTCACTGTGTACATACATTACATTACTTATCCTGTACTGATCCGGAGTTACATCCTGTATTATACTCCAGAGCTGCACTCACTATTCTGCTGGTGGAGTCACTGTGTACATACATTACATTACTTATCCTGTACTGATCCTGAGTTACATCCTGTATTATACTCCAGAGCTGCACTCACTATTCTGCTGGTGGAGTCACTGTGTACATACATTACATTACTTATCCTGTACTGATCCTGAGTTACATCCTGTATTATACTCCAGAGCTGCACTCACTATTCTGCTGGTGGAGTTACTGTGTACACACATTACTTATCCTGTACTGATCCTGAGTTACATCCTGTATTATACTCCAGAGCTGCACTCACTATTCTCCTGGTGGAGTCACTGTGTACATACATTACATATCCTGTACAGATCCTGAGTTATATCCTGTATTATACTCCAGAGCTGCACTCACTATTCTGCTGGTGGAGTTACTGTGTACATACATTACATTACTTATCCTGTACTGATCCTGAGTTACATCCTGTTTTATACTCCAGAGCTGCACTCACTATTCTGCTGGTGGAGTCACTGTGTACATACATTACATTACTTATCCTGTACTGATCCTGAGTTATATCATGTATTATACTCCAGAGCTGCACTCACTATTCTGCTGGTGGAGTCACTGTGTACATACATTACATTACTTATCCTGTACTGATCCTGAGTTATATCCTGTATTATACTCCAGAGCTGCACTCACTATTCTGCTGGTGGAGTCACTGTACTTACATTACATTACTTATCCTGTACTGATCCTGAGTTACATCCTGTATTATACTCCAGAGCTGCACTCACTATTCTGCTGGTGGAGTCACTGTGTACATACATTACATTACTTATCCTGTACTGATCCTGAGATACATCCTGTATTATACTCCAGAGCTGCACTCACTATTCTGCTGGTGGAGTCACTGTGTACATACATTACATTACTTATCCTGTACTGATCCTGAGTTATATCCTGTATTATACTCCAGAGCTGCACTCACTATTCTGCTGGTGGAGTCACTGTGTACATACATTACATTACTTATCTCGTACTGTTCCTGTATTATACTCCAGAGCTGCACTCACTTTCGTTTCAGTCTGTGTGGGACCTATATAACGGTGTATAGGGGGGATCTTCCTCTTCAGACCATTATAGACGTGCTTTCCCTTATGACTCGTCATTCTTAGGTCATGTGATATATTTGCCGCAGTGCGGGTCGGTGTTAGTCTGCAGGTTATAGTTTTATATAATGGTTCATCGTCAATCGGAAGGAAATCGGGAATGACGATGTTCCCCGCTGAGGGTTAGGGTGACGTCCGGATCCGGCTAATATGGCCGATTTTACCTGAACCTGCACCCCCGGCACTCTGCGTTTTACTCCATTGCACCTCCCTATAGAACACGTTGAGCTTCCCCTTCATAATATTTTGCTCTTTCTATAAAGAAGGATTTTCGTTTTTCTTATATTTATAACACAACAGATTTATTTTATTTCAGCGCAGGAGGAAAAAAAAGGAAAAACTCAATTCAACTTTTGTCTCAATCTTTTCTGCTCCGGTGACTGAATAGAAAACATGTAAAATCTTCTGTGTTAGGAAAAATTATTGATTGAAATAGAATTTGTGCGCAGCGTGTGTGACGGCCGCCGCGTCAGGCGCGACCACTCACCCCGGCTTTTATTATACACGGCTTTGTAAGTTGTAGAATTGAGGCTTTTAATCCTGTGCGCAGCAATGAGGTGATCACTCGTAACTCGCCACTTACCGTCTGCGGGAACAGGAGCAAATGGCCATTGTGTAACTGCCCGGAGGGCGCCGCTGATCCTCAAAGGGACACCTGCAGTTTTTGTTATCGTCATGTGCTGTGCAGGTAAATATAATCTATTGCTTCCTGTTATCAGCCATTTCAGGATGGGGAGAGGCTGACTGTAGTGTTTTGGATGAGTGACTGTAATTACAGTGGGGTCACTGGAGGCTGCACAGGGCAAGAGATGACAATTTCAGGCAGGGATCCTTCTTCCTGCTCTCACTTGCAGCTCCCCCTCCCGCCCTCCCACAGACACAGCGCCAGGAGGTCAAACATGTCATGCTGCTCCCTGAATATTGCACCTGGTGTCATCTGAAAGCTGAGAATACCAACTACCTAATCTCTAGCTCCGATGTTGTAGCTGCGGCAAGTGACGTGTTACATACATCCTTGGCAGTGAAAGGGTTAAAGGTTTTTTTTGTGTTTTTTTTGGTTCAAACGGTTCTTATTAGTTTTGCAAAAGGAACGAAGCCGGCGCCATTGTAAATACAACTGTAATAACATAGAGCGGCAACGCCAGACTAGGGGGATGTCGTTAAAGCCGCCGTAACAAGACAAGGAAAACTGGTGGTCACGAAAAGCCTCTATTCCCAAAACTAAACACAGGGTGTAACATAATCACAGACTTTGTGAATTCGGATCGCAACTAGGACGATCAAAGAGGTCAAAGGAGTAAGACAAAGGCGTTTTATAAGAGAGATGACAAAAAGAGGGGGAAGAATAAGGATGAAGAAGGACGGGAGTCAGGCTATGTTCACACTAAAGTAAAAACAGCTGTAAAATACGGAGCCGCCTCTGAATTTCAGCTGTTTTTAAAGCATCAAACGTTTTTTGATGCGTTTTTTGGAGCTGTTTTTCTATTGACACAATGAAAAACGGACCAAGAAGCGACATGCACTTCTTTTTATGGGGCCGTTTTTTTCAACAGCCGCCTAAAAAAAATGCCCCATCTAAACGAAACGCCGTTTTTCCCATTGAAATCAATGGGCAGATGTTTGGGGGCATTCAGCTTCTGGTTTTTTTAGGCCTTTTTGAGGCCCTGAAAAACGCCTGAAAACACTGTGTGTGAACATACCTTAAGGGTTAAAGGTTTTTTTTTACTTTGGAATATCTCTACTAGTTCGAAGGGTCCCTTGAAAAATAGCTGATCACAAAGTCTCCCCATGCGATCAGCTGTGATCTGTGGGGAAACCTGGCAGTAAGTGTTCAGTTTCCCTGCAGCGCCACCACGGGAGAAATGAAGCATTACACGATGTCTATTCATATCAATGTGTTGTCTGTGTAATGTAGGACAGGACGGGTCCTCCAGAGAGAGAGACGCTCTATGTAACCGCTCTCCACTCTGCCCAAGAGATGAACCGAGTACCCCCCTCTATTACCCCAGAACTCCCTAATAGGATGTATTCTTAACTGGTTTTCTAAAGTGGACAATTCCTTTCAGGTGTCGTAGCTTTAATAATAATACAATTTTATACGCTGGGTCGAACAGGGCGTTTCTACGTCAAAATGCGTCTTTTTGCCGCGATGTGTGAACCCGGCCTAAAATATTCTCGTTGTTACGTGAATTAAGGTACAGACGATCTTCCATGTTCCTGCGGTCGGACTTGTCGCCGTGCACAGAAGCCATTAATACACATTATATCACATTCATCATCTAAAAGTGGATTAACTAAGAAAAATACATAAATCTCCCCACTTAGATTCCACGTCACCCCTGAGATATTTCTGGGGAGCCCCCGAGTTCTCCATAGCGCCATATTTGTGGCATCCACCACGGGGACGAGGAGCGGGGGCGATGTTTGGTTTGTTATCCGGAGTGACGTGTATCAGACTTGTGTCTCCTCTAATAACAATGTGGGATAATTATGTAAATGGAGGTGACGGATGGAGCATCGCGCCGCGTATAACAAATCATCGTCACCGCTACACACAATACAATCCCTCACTGGTAATAGCTGCACGCACAAAATGAACAAAAACTGATTAAAAAATCACTTTGCCTTGGCACCTCGGCCTCACACTGTTTTACTATTTCAAGGTAACGAGATAACGTTGGCGCAATATTCATCAATTCACATACAAATGAGAGAACGCGCACAGACATCTGCTTGTGACATTGCGGAGATAAAAGAGCAGCTTTCTGCTGGGAGGGAAAGGTATTAATTGCTGCGGAGCAACGTCACTCCACGACGAAGCGCGAAGCGCACAATCTGCAATGCAATAATCAGCCTCCTAGTGGTAGATCAGGGCACTGCACCACATGATGCAAAATGTATTACACTACATAATCTGCAATGCAATAATCAGCCTCTAGTGGTAGATCAGGGCACTGCACCCCATGATGCACAATGTATTACACTCTATAATCTGCAATGCAATAATCTGTACTCCACCTAGTGGTAGATCAGGGCACTGCACCCCATGATGCACAATGTATTACACTCCATAATCTGCAATACAATAATCTGTACTCCACCTAGTGGTAGATCAGGACACTGCACCACATGATGCACAATGTATTACACTCCATAATCTGCAATGCAATAATCAGCCTCTAGTGGTAGATCAGGGCACTGCACCACATGATGCAAAATGTATTACACTACATAATCTGCAATGCAATAATCAGCCTCTAGTGGTAGATCAGGGCACTGCACCACTGCACCACCTAGTGTTAGATGCACCACATGATACACAATGTATTGCAATGCAATAATCAGCCTCTAGTGGTAGATCAGGGCACTGCACCACTGCACCACCTAGTGTTAGATGCACCACATTATACACAATGTATTACATGCCATAATCTGCAATTAAGTAATCTATACTCCACCTAGTGTTAGATGCACCACATGATAGACAATGTATTACACTCCATAATCAGCCCTGATATAATCTCTACTCCACCTAGTGTTAGAGCACAGTACCACATGATACTCTTATTGCACTAAATAATCAGCATCAAAATAATTTCTACTCCACCTAGTGTTAGATCAGGGCACTGCACCACATTATGCAAACAATAGAGCAGAATTATCAAAAGTCTAACAGGAAAATTTGCCTCATAGCCAATAGCAACCAAAAGAAGCGCAACTCGTGCAGAGCCGTTCAAGAAATAAAATCTTCGCTCTGAATGGCGGCTTTGAGGCCACTTTTTCTGTTAGTTTTCTCATATTGTACCCTCCATAATCCTCAGTGCACCACCTAGTGTAGGATCGAGAACTGCAGCATACGAGATATATATATTTATGTACAGCACAGCGCCGCTCCTGTCATCCTGAATCAATGTCCTGTTACCACATCGGCATAACTCCCAACATTCAAGTATCACAAAGAGGGACAACCGCTCATACACACACGGATCAGCCCACACAGTATCATACTCCCATTGTGCCTCCCACACAGTATAATGCCCACACAGATTCTCCAATACAGTATAATGCCCCCTTAGATGCCACCATACACTATAATGCCCCCATAGATGCACCCATACAGTATAATGCCTACACAGATGCCCCATGAAGTAGAATGCCCCCATAGCTGCCTCCATACAGTAAATGCGCCATAGCTGCCCCATACACCTTAATGCCCCATACAGCATAAAGTCCCCATACAGTATAATGCCCCCAAAGCTGTGCCTAGTGCCAGTGCCCACATATAACGTGCCAGTGCCCTTGTAGATAGCGCTACATTGGCCATGTAGATAGTGCCCCTAAGTAGTGCCACACAGAATCCATGTTGATAGAGCCACCCCCCTGTAGATAGCACCATTGGGACTCCCTGTGCCACACTGTCTATGTAGATAGTGCCACAGTGTTCATGTTTATAGTGCCACACCCCCCTTGAAGATAGTGTCACCCCCTGTATACAGCGCTACCCCCCACCCTGTACATAGCGCCATTGGGACTCCCCCAGGAGCAGAATCCCCAGCCAGAGCATAGGAAGGGGATTCTGCTTCTAGAGGGAAGCCCTTGATGTCACTGTCCATATATGGATGGTGACCTCAGGGGTTTCCTCTAGGAGCGGAATCCCCGGCCAGATCATCGGCAACTGGGATTCCGCTCAATCAGTAGCCACTGACGTCACTCTCCGTATATGGACAGTGACGTCAAGGGCTTCCCCGGGCACAGCGCTCAAAGTAGTGCTTTGCCCGGGGAGTCCTCGGCGAGCAGAAGAGCTCCCTCTGCTCCTCCGCCCTGAACTAATTCTGAAGCAGGGAGCTGAGTGTTTCTTGCTTTAGAATTGGGTACAACTGTATCTGCATCCTGAGAACGCAGATACAGTTGACAGAGGGACGTATCACCGGCCGACCGGGACAGTGGGACAACACCCGGATTCCGGGACTGTCCCGCTGAATCCGGGACGGTTGGGATGTATGCAGTGGTGGGGTGTTCCTCTATAGGAAGAAGAGGCTGCTCATAACTTTTCTTCAGTATCTTGTGTTTGCAGAAATCAAAAAACAACATTCATTCCTGCAGACGTGTAGTAAAATAAAAACACATAAAAAAGTGTTTGCCCTTTCACGATTATTGCTGAGCATCCAGCGGAACAGATGGCGGGCGCCATTTTTGAACACTACGACAAGCGCAGGTGGCGTTAATTAGTCACCAGACAACAGGTGTGGATTCAGGACACATTGGAGGCACCGAGTCGCCTCGTCATCTTATAGAAGACATCAATGGATGAAGCGAGTGACAACGTAGCTAGATGTATATGGTAATGTATAGGGGGGTTCCAAAAGCCGGACCCCAACAATCTCCTCTATATCGGGGAAGCGGTCTCATGACATGGGGTTGTCCTAGGTGGACACCTCCCTCTGACCATTTCTTAATGTGTAATAGGCCCCCTGGGTGTTCCTTAGGCTGGGTTCACATGTTTAATTTGCCGTGCAGCCTAAGGCCCCATGCACACGAACGTGCTTTTGTGGCCGCAATTCCCCCAAAATTCCACGGGAGAATTGCAGCCCCATTCATTCCTATGGGGCCATGCACACAACCACAGTCCGCGCATGGCCCCAGAGCCCGGACCGCAGAAAGAACGGACATGTCTTATTACGGCCGTGTTCTGCGGTCCGTGGTTTTTAAGCTCCCATAGACTTCAATGGGTGACCAGGGGCGCAAAAATGCACCAATATAGGACATGCAGGGAGTTTATCGCAACGGACACTCGCTGCGTGGAAAGTCACATGTCTGGATGGCCCCATTGAAAAGAATGGGTCCGTATGCTGTCCGTTATTTCAACGCCGCACAGCACACGGAGGAGGAACACGCTCCTCTGAATGAGCCCTAAAACCGCACACAATGTACCGCGGCATTGCAATGCCGGTTATTGGTCGCACGGTAAACTACAGCAACATATGAACCCCGCCTGGCCCCCATAGACAATCCTTTAATGTGGCTTATTAAGGGAAGGTGAAGGTGACTTAGTGGGGTGTCCTATTGAGACCCCTCCCATTAGGCCGCAGTCGCACGTGTATTTGCCTTGTATTTTTATGCTCCGGATACTTTACACTGTGATCCAATGGGGAAAATATTACGTGAAGCGAGACGTTGAGGAATCCGAGTCGCGGAATATTTTTCCTATTTCATTACATTGTAAAGTTTTCAACAGCGTACGTGGAAATAGAGGACGAGAGACTGCACCCGAAATCACAGCAAATACCGCCACGTGTGGCCATGAAAGTGCCCCCCAATGAGAACAGCTGATCACGGGGGGGCCCCCAAATATCACTGCTCAGTGGTGAAATGGTGGTAGGATCCGGCGTGGGGCGCCTTCTCCGTCTTCCTTTCTATTTAGATTTTTATGATTTTTACTTCTTGTTCTTTTGTTTCATTCCATTCATTTGAAACAAACGTCGTATTTTGTATTTTTCATTCGGTGGATGACATTTAATAAACAAGTCGTTGGCGCTTTAATGAGTTTGCTGTAATTGTGTGCGGGTCCGCAGTGGTCGCCCGTCTCGCTGATGTCGTCCTCCAGTCACCCATGTGGCATCTATTCCCGCTCCTCAGACACAGAGTATTTCAGGATTCGCCTGATTAATGCATCACCCGCCGGTGACATTGAAGCATTAATCACTGTAACCCACATTTTCCGATAATGAGGATTATTTTATAAACTATTAAAAACTTTCTTACATTTGGGTCCTGGGAGAACGATGTGAAGAGGAGGAGGAGGGGGAGGGGAAGTCAGGGGGTGCCGTCGTCTCAGCTTGGATCAGGGGAACTTGATAGAAATCCCAATGACATAGGAACAGCTGATAGATTTATAACTTCACTAATATATCGAAATGTTTGCAGTTTATTCAAGAGATTCTCCAGATTTATGTCAGGTTTGGCGCTGTCCCTTTAAGTTGGGTGGGTATAAGGTCTGATTCTTACCAGTATGATTGGCCATGTCTGTTGTGTATGTACAGAAAGCATAGGATACTTGTATAATCAGCCGTGTCCGTCCCCAGATATGTCCAGTGGGGCTCAGATAAATAAACCAAAACGTTTTAATTCACTGAGAGCAAGCAGAGATCTTGAAAAATGGTAAGGAATTGAAATACAAAGCAGATTTATTAATGCTAGAAAATAATGAGACTCTGAAGCTCCACCCACTTTTTCCAACGCAGTCAGAAGTTTTGGCGCTGGGGATTTATGAAACGTTTTTACTCCAGAAAATGAATATTATACAGTGGAAAGTTCTAGATCTTTATATGATATAATAGTTAAGCTTTATTTACCCCTTTATGAACGCTGCGACCGTATCCGCACTAATGTGACGAGGAGCCTGGGTTTACGTTCGGCTGGCGCGGTGCAGATGGCGGGACTCCATGACGCCGGTTTATCTCCCCATATAATTGAGGTTGTAAGGATAATAGATAATAAAGATAAAACCGACATCAAAGCCTTTATCCAGATCTGGGAACAGTAATGGCGGCTGTCACGCTGGGATTTGCCCGGAGACGTTCTCTGTGTGAACTGCGCTCGAAGCCTTCACCTCCGTGTACTCCGCGCCTGCCCGCCATCGATTCAGTAAAAAAGATCAAACGCTTCTCCTAAAGTAATAAAATATTCCCTGCCAGACATAAGTGGTTCTCCTCTCTTCATCTATTTCTTAGTTCTATCGGGTTGTCACTCAGCTTTCCCAGATTCCTGAATGGCAAATTAGCCTAGTGATATAACGATACATCCGCGGCGCCCTTCAGGAGTCTGGGACATGTGGGCCGCTCATCCAGCTTTCCAGCCTCCTGAATGGCAAATCTGCCTCGTTGTACAATGTTTCGCATCCCCTCTCTGTATGAAGCACAATGATTGTGACCCAGCTTTCCCAGGACCAGATAGACGCTGAGTACGTATTTAACTATTTGATGACTCCAGGACTATGGGGTTCCTGTCTGATTTTTGGGGACCGCTTTGATCCTTTGCGGGTTTGATCTCTGGAAAGTGACGCTTCTAATTTATTGTGCAGTAAAATTCGCCTCCTGTTAATCAAATATTCGATTCTGCAGCGACGAGGAAATAGCGGCGTCTGCACGACCATCGCGTTGTAACGTGTTATTAACTCCCGCGGTTAGTAGCGGCAGACGTTGTCCTGAAATATTGTCAACGACCGGGACTCCCTGCACGGCGAGCCTCCGTGTTATAAATATGCACAATTAATAGTAAGTTCTGCACCGCACGGCGCCGTCATGAAGCCACCGTTAAAGCGTTTTACGGAAAACTAAACGATCAAATTTTAATTGGGAATTTAAAAACAATAAGAGAAACGTTATTTCAATCATCTTAAACCGTCAGACGCGTCTGTTACGGCCGCCATTAATCAGACGTATTGCTGTGTAACGCGACCGTCTCCCTGACGAACTGCGCAGTGAGAACAGAACGTAAATGTATCATCTGGATGGTTTACAGGCCTCGTTTCCATGCGATATGCCATATTTATGAAGGCGACATGCCGGTGTTGCGCAATTATTCTTTTTCTTATCTTTGTATTTAGATAGTTCGACCTTTGTGACCGCGCCGCTGAATTACGGTAAAATAAGAAAATTCTGTCAGTTGCCGCTGTTATATTCAAGCACATGGTAAAGTCTTAGAACGCCATTTTTGTTATGCCCCTTTTGAGCGTGTGACACGTAGAGACCGATGTGTCAGGTACGCAGGCAGGATTTGTTGTGCTGAGCATTCGTTACAATGTATCAGTGTGAGATGTATCACTCAGGTTGGATAATAAGACGTCTTGTGTGTGTTTTCTCCACAGTTCCGCCAGATGATCCGGTAATTATCGGTGGTCCTATAATAAGCCTCCGCGCCGGAGACCCCCTGAATTTAACCTGCCATGCAGACAACGCCAAACCAGCAGCGACCATCATCTGGATGAGGAACGGAGAGGTCCTGAACGGGGCGACGTATTCCAAGGTCAGCACTGAGTCTGTGTCGTCATTGTATGTTGAGGTCTTGGGGCTCACACATTAGACGTAGCAGGCAGATCCCAACCAGCTCTGCTACATTGTAACTGTGAATATTCTCAAGGGGGAAAAAACATGATATTGATAAAGACAACCACCATGACTGGGAGGTTGTCAAAGCCCCGCCTACTGTCACTAACTTCACTCCTGTAACAACCAATAAGATTGAAAATGTCACGTTTGAGTGACGGCAAAAACCTGAATCCGATAATCAACTTCTCAATTTTCCATAAATCTGTCCCGAGGTTTCTCCCATCAGGACTTGCACTTCTTTATTAACCAACCTTTTATTTAGGATAAACTCCTTTAACAGAACTTTGCTTTACTTATCATTTTCTTGAGTTACATTATGTCTTATACTCCAGTCACCGCCAAAGCTGCATTCAGAATTCTGCTGATTTCCTGTTACCAGATAACAGTGCATTGTGGGAGCTTAGATGACACACGGGGTGGAGCTATTAGGTCACATGAGAGTGGACTAAACCCCTGACACATTCCAAGTGACAGCCATCGGCATTGTAAATGCAGCTCTGGAGGTGACTGGAGTATATATAGTATGTATGACATATACCTGAAATCTTTGGGGTTCAGTATTATATGTCCAGCATAAATCCGGTGCTTTGGGTCGTGACTTTAGTTGTAGGGGGCCGGGTTAGACCCTTAGATCTTCACGACCCCCCCCCCCATATCTCTGATTCCGGCGCCTTTCTGGGGAGGAAACAACAGGCGGGACCCCGTGTTTTCGCTGCCGCTCTTTCCTTCCGCCTCCTGTTTTCTTACTGAACCAACAAGAGAAACATTTACTTCTATCTGCTCCCAACAGCCGACGCCGTAATCCCTGCGGCCGGCGCAAACAGATAATTAAAAATGCGATCTGCAGTAGGGACCTCGCTACGAATGCAATGAGAACGGCGCCTGTTTCCTTCCCACAATGCTCTGCGGCTCACCACGCTCTATGGTGGCTCCATTGAACCAAGAGAATAAGAGAAAATTGAAAGCTTTTGTACGCCGTCAGCATATCATTACATTCCTCTCATTTCTTTTGTGCCTCGGAAATGCCACAAAGGAAAAAAAATGTATTCAGTTCCTCCGGAGACGGAAAAAAGTCGCATTCAAACGAATATTTCAATAATCTGGATTTAAATCCGCGAGTCTTTCATGGTTGGCTGCTACACCGCGCCGTATAATTTAGAAACAAGAACACGATGGCGGCGCTGATGGAGGAGACGGAAAGAAAAATCCTCTTCTAGCGCCGCGGCTTATAAAGAGCGTTTACCAGAAGCGATGAGAAAATAATGTGGCGCCGCTGCAGCAAATGACGAGCGCACGACGGTTTAATATTGTGAGGGTGCGTGGCGGGCGATGTCAGGACATGACGGGTGTTCTGGATGAGACGCGGCGACTCTCTGCGGTTACCGGGACGCAGTGCAGCGGCGACATTCCCTACAGCGGTTACGTTGATTTTGTTTGGTGCATCGTGTGGGTTGAGGGGAAAACGAGCTGCAGGGAAGACTGTAACCCCCATCATGTATCAGGACAAGTGTTAGGATTCTAACAATAGAGGCCAGTGACCAGCGGAACAATAGAGGCCAGTGACTAGCGGAACAATAGAGGCCAGTGACCAGCGCAACCAATAGAGACCAGTGACCAGGATAACAATAGAGACCAGTGACCAGCGTAACAATAGAGGCCAGTGACCAGCGTAACAATAGAGGCCGGTAACCAGCGTAACAATAGAGGCCAGTGACCAGCGCAACAATAGAGGCCAGTGACCAGCGCAACAATAGAGACCAGTGTAACAATAGAGACCAGTGACCAGCGTAACAATAGAGGCCAGTAACCAGCGTAACAATAGAGGCCAGTGACCAGCGCAACAATAGAGGCCAGTGGTTATTTTCTTTAGAAGAGGACTGTGATCCCTGTAACCAGTAAAACCAATAAAGGGTAATAATTAGTAGAGGCCGCTGATGAGCAGGATCACACTCATCATCCACTGGTTGTAGTCCTTGGTTTTCATTATTTGATGAATAAGATGTGACTCCTGCCGGGAGCTGCGTCCTCCGCTTGTAGTATAATATGTCTATAATTGATTACTCCGCTCGTGTCTCGTTACCTCCAGGATATTATCCCCATCTTTTCTCCTATATTGGGACTATACTGAGAGGACGGGTCAGGATATGGTGACCACAGAGGAGGAATCGGGGACATTTCATCATCTACAAAGACAATAAAATCCTCCCAGTAAATATTAAATGCAGCATCACAAACCTTGTAACCGCGAGGGGCGACGGACACTCGTGTGTGAACATGTCCAAGATACACAGGAGGATGCTGCTTTCCTGTTAACTCTCAAGTGGCATGACCACACATCGCCCTGCTGTGCTAACCTCTGTACTAGAAGTATGATGTGGAAACCACTGGGCAGAAGATGATGAATGTGATGGTGCAGGGAGAGACCGCCGCCATTACTTTGGGTTGTTCCTCATGCAGATTTGGCAGGGAGTCTGGCACGGCTGCAGCGCCTTGTAAGTGACTGCAAATACTGAGCGATACCAAGTGGTGGCCCCGACTAATGTGAATGCAGCTATAGGTGGGCACTAGTGGCTTTACTAACAACTGGGTTCTAGTGTAGCCCAGCAGATTAGGATGTTCCTGGGTACTGAACGAGCATGCCTACCAATGCAGCTCTGGATGTGACTGGAGTATTAGGTCCTACAGCTACGCCATCTCTGTGGTTTGAGCTCCCACAATGCACGGCTTACTGCAAGCAAGGAAACTACCAGAATTGTGGATGTGACTGGGGCATTATTATGTTTTATACTCTAATCACATCCAGAGCTGCATTTTCAATTCTGCTGGTTATCCGTGGGAACAGATTGGGGGTTATCTACATTTCCACAAGGAAGTGCGCTCTCACCGTTGTCTGATGTCCCACAATTCTTTGTTGTATTCAATCAGAGAACTTATAGAATTGTGAATGCAGCTCTGGATGTAACTGGAGTATAAGCTATAGTATAAGTAACATTATTTCAGTTCGTTGTATACTTATATTTAACCTGTAAATTATGTCAAAGCGGAGGCCTGTGCACCTTCCGGGACGGTGACGTCGACCATCACAGCGCTCGCTGGAAATAAAACAACGACGATACGCGAGCGGCACGGATACAGCGATCGTCTTAATTGTTTAACTGCTTTGTGAATTATTTATGAATATATTATCTGGTAATGACACTTACAGCCGCCGGGAGAAGGAACAACAAAGCCTTGATATTTTCTTACCATTTGATCAAAGTATCCACAAAGCCGAGATCAGCGCGACCTCTCCGCTTAATGAGCGCGATCCAGTACCGGGAGAAATACTTTACCAGCCGCAAGGCATCATGGGAACAGGCGATACGTGCATATTATATCCGTAGATACATTGAGGACCGCTGAGGGGTTGGTCACGGGGGATGGGGCCTCCGATGCTTGGGCTCCGAACGTTGTTGGAAGTTTCTCCGAATATCAAGACTTCAAAAAAATTGAATAAAAGAGCGTTTCCCTCCAGACTGTAGTTACTGTCCAACCCCTCCCCAGTCTTACAGTCCAACCCCTCCCCATTCTTACTGTCCAACCCCTCCCCATTCTTACTGTCCAACCCCTCCCCATTCTTACTGTCCAACCCCTCCCCATTCTTACTGTCCAACCCCTCCCCATGCTTACTGTCCAACCCCTCCCCATTCTTACTGTCCAACCCCTCCCCATTCTTACTGTCCAACCCCTCCCCATTCTTACAGTCCAACCCCTCCCCATTCTTACAGTCCAACCCCTCCCCATTCTTACAGTCCAACCCCTCCCCATTCTTACTGTCCAACCCCTCCCCATTCTTACTGTCCAACCCCTCCCCATTCTTACAGTCCAACCCCTCCCCATTCTTACAGTCCAACCCCTCCCCATTCTTACAGTCCAACCCCTCCCCATTCTTACAGTCCAACCCCTCCCCATTCTTACTGTCCAACCCCTCCCCATTCTTACTGTCCAACCCCTCCCCATTCTTACTGTCCAACCCCTCCCCATTCTTACTGTCCAAACCCTCCCCATTCTTACAGTCCAACCCCTCCCCATTCTTACTATCCAACCCCTCCCCATTCTTACTGTCCAACCCCTCCCCATTCTTACCGTCCAACCCCTCCCCATTCTTACCGTCCAACCCCTCCCCATTCTTACAGTCCAAACCCTCCCCATTCTTACAGTCCAACCCCTCCCCATTCTTACTGTCCAACCCCTCCCCATTCTTAGCGTCCAACCCCTCCCCATTCTTAGCGTCCAACCCCTCCCCATTCTTACAGTCCAACCCCTCCCCATTCTTAGCGTCCAACCCCTCCCCATTCTTACAGTCCAACCCCTCCCCATTCTTACAGTCCAACCCCTCCCCATTCTTTCCTCTCTCTTAATGATTTGCCTATGGCAGTGTTTACTGTAGTTCTGGCATTATATTCGTGAACCAGAAAGCTCAGGATGAACAGAGCTAAAGCTCCTTAACCTGATAGGACAGGATTTCATTGCCTGACATTGTGCGAGGACACAGAAAAGTGAAAATAAATGGTGGAAATCCGGAACTTTGCTGCTTCTGTGGCTGTGATCTGTGGTGGGGGGTGTCAGTCAATATACTGTAGGTCCCTATTATAAGACCCCTCCATTTCCATTACAATATACTCAAAAGTCGTCTGAGTTCCGGTGTAAACTGTATATTTCTCGTGTCCGTTCAGAGCCGCGGTTTTCTCGCCAGCGTTATAATTTAGATATTTCCGTAAATTCGACACTTTGTGGCAACAAGTTCAAAGCTGCAGAATCCGTCAAAAGCTCATTCCGTGCATCAAATGCGTCCAGTCGCCCCAGCAGGGTATTCTGCGCCCATCCTCCTCCGCCTTGCGCCAGCACAACAGAATGCCTGGAACATTAACTCTTCCGATTTGGGTTCCCCGGCGTCTTCCAGGTCCCGGGTGGCGGGGACGGCTGCTCACGCTTTAATGTGCTGTATTTTTGGACAGGACGCCGGGTCTTTGAAGGCCATGCCAGGAAGGGGCTCGGATTCTACGGGATGGACTTTGCTTGACTGGAACCCATCACCGCGCCAAATGTACAACCATTTCTCTTTCTTCCTTTGTCAACGCAGAAGATAAGAACAGAACAAAGGCCGTAAAGACGAACTGGAGAAAATACGAATGTCTAAGACGTTTACAGCAAATCTTCTCCAAGTGTCTAAAATAAATAACTTTGTGTCCAATCATTGGTAATACCAGGGTGAAAATTGCGCCAATGTCTCCGCCGCATTCCGGCAGGTTAATGGGGTCAAAACCTTTATAGAAATAAGAACATTGTCATAAAATAAGTAAAGAACAAACAATACTCGGAGAAAAGGTGGGATCCCAACATTGTGGTAAATCAAATAACGAATATGGGATCCCACATGTAGATGCCTGGAATATATCGTAGCCAAAAAGAAAAGGTGGTAGCCATCCACGAGGAGAATCACAACCTGCAGATAGTTATGGATGCAAATATATCTATATATTCAAGGAAACGACCGTGCATTGAAACCACTTAGGGCTCGTCCACACGTCTGTCCGGAGTTGCAGAGGGAAAATACGCAGCGGAGACTGTAATAGCGAAGTGGGTGAAATTTATCAAATGTCGTCCACACGCTGCGGAAAAATTCAGTCCAGAAATTCCCCCGTGCGGCATATTTTTAGTTCCAAAGCAATTCACTGCCAATTATTGCTGAGGGAAGTGGACGGATTTCCTGCGTTTTTCTGATGTGCTGCGCAATTTGCTGCGGAAACGATGCAGAATTTCTTACAGGGGTTGACATGACAGAAATATCACCATCACACAGACCAATACTCAATAAATCAAGAAAATGTTGACAAAATACAAAGTATCTCCACACTAACTATACAAGTAATACAGGGGAGAAATATGACATCACCAATTGGGGGGGGGCGGGGGGGTTAAAAAAAAACATGCAAATTTCGGCTTCCTCAGGGGTTCCCAGAAAAAAAAACAGTCCATCTTAAATAGTGTAAAGAATTACAAATAAGTGAAATTATCTGAAGCGAAGTAAATATCTCTGCTATCGGGAGGTTCTGCGTCTCAGGAGTCAAAGTGCGCCTGCGTGGAGAACAAAGCGCCATCATTCGCCTGCGCAGAGAACAAAGCGCCATCATTCGCATCCGTGGAGAACAAAGCGCCATCATTCGCCTGCGTGGAGAACAAAGCGCCATCATTCACCTGTGCAGAGAACAAAGCGCCATCATTCACCTGCGCAGAGAACAAAGCGCCATCATTCACCTGCGCAGAGAACAAAGCGCCATCATTCACCTGCGCAGAGAACAAAGCGCCATCATTCACCTGCGCAGAGAACAAAGTGCCATCATTCACCTGCGCAGAGAACAAAGCGCCATCATTCACCTGCGCAGAGAACAAAGCGCCATCATTCACCTGCGCAGAGAACAAAGCGCCATCATTCACCTGCGCAGAGAACAAAGCGTCATCATTCACCTGCGTAGAGAACAAAGCGCCGTCATTCGCCTGCGTGGAGAACAAAGCGCCATCATTCGCCTACGCAGAGGACAAAGTGCCATCATTCACCTGCGCAGAGAACAAAGCGCCATCATTCACCTACACAGAGAACAAAGCGCCATCATTCGCCTACGCAGAGAACAAAGCGCCATCATTCACTTGCGCAGAGAACAAAGCGCCATCATTCGCCTGCGCAGAGAACAAAGCGCCATCATTCACCTGCGCAGAGAACAAAGCGCCATCATTCACCTGCGCAGTGAACAAAGCGCCATCATTCACCTGCGCAGAGGACAAAGTGCCGTCATTCACCTGCGCAGAGAACAAAGCGCCATCATTCACTTGCGCAGAGAACAAAGCGCCATCATTCACCTGCGCAGAGAACAAAGCGCCATCATTCACCTGCGCAGTGAACAAAGCGCCATCATTCACCTGCGCAGAGGACAAAGTGCCGTCATTCACCTGCGCAGAGGACAAAGCGCCATCATTCACCTGCGCAGAGGACAAAGTGCCATCATTCACCTGCGCAGAGAACAAAGCGCCATCATTCACCTGCGCAGTGAACAAAGCGCCATCATTCACCTGCGCAGAGGACAAAGTGCCATCATTCACCTGCGCAGAGAACAAAGCGCCATCATTCACCTGCGCAGAGGACAAAGCGCCATCATTCACCTGCGCAGAGAACAAAGCGCCATCATTCGCCTGCGCAGAGAACAAAGCGCAATCATTCACCTGCGCAGAGAACAAAGCGCCATCATTCGCCTGCGCAGAGAACAAAGCGCCGTCATTCACCTGCGCAGAGAACAAAGCGCCGTCATTCACCTGCGCAGAGGACAAAGCGCCATCATTCACCTGCGCAGAGGACAAAGTGCCATCATTCACCTGCGCAGAGAACAAAGCGCCATCATTCACCTGCGCAGAGAACAAAGCGCCATCATTCACCTGCGCAGAGAACAAAGCGCCATCATTCACCTGCGCAGAGGACAAAGCGCCATCATTCACCTGCGCAGAGAACAAAGCGCCATCATTCGCCTGCGCAGAGAACAAAGCGCAATCATTCACCTGCGCAGAGAACAAAGCGCCATCATTCACCTGCGCAGAGAACAAAGCGCCATCATTCCCCTGCGCAGAGAACAAAGCGCCATCATTCACCTGCGCAGAGAACAAAGCGCCATCATTCACCTGCGCAGAGAACAAAGCGCCATCATTCACCTGTGCAGAGGACAAAGTGCCATCATTCACCTGCGCAGAGAACAAAGCGCCATCATTCACCTGCGCAGAGAACAAAGCGGCATCATTCACCTGTGCAGAGGACAAAGTGCCATCATTCACCTGCGCAGAGAACAAAGCGCCATCATTCACCTGCGCAGAGGACAAAGCGCCATCATTCACCTGCGCAGAGAACAAAGCGCCATCATTCGCCTACGCAGAGAACAAAGCGCCATCATTCACCTGCGTAGAGAACAAAGCGCCATCATTCGCCTGCGCAGACAGGGATTAAAACCAAGGGTCATTGCCAGGACGGTTCCATATGCACCTGTAGAGGCACGAGCGTCACCTAGAATGATAATGTGCTACAATGTAACAAAATTACAGAAATGATGGCAGTAAAGTATCAAAACACTCGATCCAAAATAGAAACAAGGTTCATATTAGAAAGTGGTTTCTTTTTTATTTCTGTTGATCACTGAACAGGTTTTTTTTTAATATAAAGTTTAAGACTTTTGGCTTCTAAATGAGAAAACCGGACGATTGGAGACATTTCTCTCTTTTCATCTGCATTTAAAATAAGTTTAGAAATAAAATAAAGGTGACGTTTGCCTGTGGGCGGTCGTGTGGCCGCGCTCCGCTTCCATCTGCAGCCACTCTTTCTCGCGGCATACTGACGGCAAGGCGCAATATTCCAGAATACGATATTATAGTGGAAAGAAAAGAGTTCTGATCGGTCTCCGGAGAACTTTCATCTCTGGTCTGAGGGTCTCGGAGCCGAATCCAGCCACATACGGCGGCAGAGCCCCTGTCCACACCCCTCCCTGTAGATCTGGATTAGATGTTTTCTCCCCTCTGCTTCTTTTTTGTAAGGGTATGTTCACACGGCCTATTTACGGACGTAATTCGGGCGTTTTTGCGCCTCAATAGCGTTGACAAACATCTGCCCATTGAAAGCAATGGGCAGACGTTTGTCTGTTCACACGAGGCGTAATTTACGCGCCGCTGTCAAAAGACGGCACGTAAATAGACGCCCGCGTCAAAGAAGTGACCTGTCACTTCTTTGGCCGTAATTGGAGCCGTTACTCATTGACTCCAATGAATAGCAGCGCTAATTACGCCCGTAATGGATGCGGCGTTCAAGCGCCTGCACATGCCGTTACGGCTGAAATTACGGGGATGTTTTCAGGCTGAAACATCCCCGTAATTTCAGCCGTAACGGACGCCCTCGTGTGAACATACCCTAAGGCTGGGTTCACACGACCTATTTTCAGACGTAAACGAGGAGTATTATGCCTCGTTTTACGCCTGAAAATAGGGCTACAATACGTCGGCAAACATCTACCCATTTGAATGGGTTTGCCGACGTACTGTGCAGACGACCTGTTATTTACGCGTCGTCGTTTGACAGCTGTCAAACGACGACGCGTAAATGGACTGCCTCGGCAAAGAAGTGCAGGACACTTATATACATTATATGCGGGACACTTCTTTGCCACGTAATTTGAGCCGTTCTTCATTGAACTCAATGAAGCACAGCTCAAGATTTACGAGCGTCTCAGACGGCTCGCAAAATGCGAGGAGGAGCATTTACGTGTGAAACGAGGCAGCTGTTAACAGTCTGTCTTTTCACACGTAAATGCCTCTCATCGTGTGAACATACTCTGACAGTTCATTTTCTCTTTATACCTGTGCTGAGGTGGGTGGGCTCCTCCTGCGTGTTCTGAGCCAATCAGAGGTCTCCTGCTTCTAACCCCTCCCTCTGCAGTCTCACACGGGGTCTAGGAGACTGTAAGCCGCTCCTCCTCTTACAGCACTCGGTGGTTCTGCAGCTGCATCTCCCTCCTCTCCCTGTGTAATATCTATTATTTCAAAAGGAGGAAGATCTCACTTTTCCCTAATTAGATATATTACAAAGTTTGATATATTCACAAGAATTAATGATGTATGCAAAAACAATTAAGATCCAGCAAATATTGGACCGTAGATGTGCCGGATTATCACATTTCCCAGAGAAGTAGGGAAGGAAACGCAGATCTGGATTTGACACATTGTCCGTGTGCAGTTCATGGACATTGATCTCAGAGTAAAACTTTATATTGTGGTGGGATAATAAATAGTCGTTGTCCTAAACTCCCCACCCCAAAGCCAGGGTCCATATGGCAGGATCACCCCGCTCACAATCAATTCATTATTGGGGGAATCGGCTGCCAGATAGTGGTCAGTAGGGTGCCCATACACGTAGCGACAGTGGGCCGTTTGCATGCCGCCGGGTTCTCGCATGGTTTGAATGTGATTCACCTGTACGAGGCGCGTGGACAAAAAACGTATCTCAAAACCAAGCGGTATTCCTGCACGACACACTATGCGGCGCGCTGACCTATTAGTCCTCACTCATAATATGGCCAGTGCGCGCAATGACAACGGCAAGGGTTGTGATGCATTTAAAGGTGACATTCTGTATTACCTCTTCTCTGGTGGGTGCCCCAGTCAGACATTGGCCTCTTGTAGAGACAACCAGTGAGGGGCACATTGTGTCTCGTGCCTCTTTAGCGCTCTCTCAGAGAATGGAGTAGGCCGCTGTATATCACAGTCGCGCACGGAAAACCTCTCGCCCGATCTGCAAATCTGAAGTCACCGAGGGGTTAAATTTAAAAGCATTATTTAAGTTGGGATTAAATTGCCTTTTATCTTCAGTTTAATTCATTATTCCTCCATCAAGGGCATCTCAAGGTCATTTTCTTTAGGATTTTAATTAGCGCGCTCGTCTCGAGTGTGCGGAAAGTTCGCGGGTAATTATTGTGTTTTTTTTCTCAGTGTTTTCATTAATTGTTGTTGTTTAGGAGTTTCTCTAATTAACGTCTGAAATGTTTCATGTTTCCGCGGATTCTCAGCCGCTCGGTCCCTAATCCCCAGAGTTTCCTCGTCTGCAGATCGGAGGAGAGGCTGGGAAGATGAGTGTTCCTTATCGGGAGGATCGCGGCCTCCATGACAAGCGCCATTCATCCCTCCCCCTCAGCCCGGGGGCCACGTCTGTCATTTATTCATCTCATCCACAAATCAAATTTAACTAAATGAAGGATGAAAAAATAAAAACAATTACAATATAGCAGCGAAATGTCTGTAAAACACGATGCAACGCAACCCCCGCGGCGAAAGTGTGGCCTATTGTAACAATGAGATTCAGAGGTGGCCCACCCGGAATTATAGATGTAGCAGAGCTCAGTTTATTACTTCACCATGTGTTATCTGTGGTGTTACATAGGACTGCAGGAAACATCTACTACATTATCTGTACTCAGAGAGTTATTACGGTGTTATCTGTGGTGTTACATAGGACTGCAGGTAACACTACTACATTATCTGTACTCAGAGAGTTATCACTGTGTTATCGGTGGTGTTACATAGGACTGCAGGTAACACTACTACATTATCTGTACTCAGAGAGTTATCACTGTGTTATCTGTGGTGTTACATAGGACTGCAGGTAACACTACTACATTATCTGTACTCAGAGAGTTATCACTGTGTTATCGGTGGTGTTACATAGGACTGCAGGTAACATCTACTACATTATCTGTACTCACAGTTATCACTGTGTTATTTGTGGTGTTACATAGGACTGCAGGTAACATCTACTACATTATCTGTACTCAGAGAGTTATCACTGTGTTATCGGTGGTGTTACATAGGACTGCAGGTAACATCTACTACATTATCTGTACTCACAGTTATCACTGTGTTATCTGTGGTGTTACATAGGACTGCAGGTAACACTACTACATTATCTGTACTCAGAGAGTTATCACTGTGTTATCTGTGGTGTTACATAGGACTGCAGGTGACCTCTACTACATTATCTGTAATCAGAGAGTTATCACTGTGTTATCTGTGGTGTTACATAGGACTGCAGGTAACACTACTACATTATCTGTACTCAGAGAGTTATCACTGTGTTATCGGTGGTGTTACATAGGACTGCAGGTAACATCTACTACATTATCTGTACTCACAGTTATCACTGTGTTATCTGTGGTGTTACATAGGACTGCAGGTAACATCTACTACATTATCTGTACTCAGAGAGTTATTACTGTTATCTGTAGTGTTACATAGGACTGCAGGTAACACTACTACATTATCTGTACTCAGAGAGTTATCCCTGTGTTATCTGTGGTGTTACATAGGACTGCAGGTAACATCTACTACATTATCTGTAATCAGAGAGTTATCACTGTGTTATCTGTAGTGTTACATAGGACTGCAGGTAACACTACTACATTATCTGTACTCAGAGAGTTATCCCTGTGTTATCTGTGGTGTTACATAGGACTGCAGGTAACATCTACTACATTATCTGTAATCAGAGAGTTATCATTGTGTTATCTGTGGTGTTACATAGGACTGCAGGTAACCTCTACTACATTATCTGTACTCAGAGTTATCACTGTGTTATCTGTGGTGTTACATAGGACTGCAGGTAATATCTACTACATTATCTGTGGTCAGAGAGTTATCACTGTGTTATCTGTGGTGTTACATAGGACTACAGGTAACACCTACTACATTATCTGTACTCAGAGTTATCACTGTGTTATCTGTGGTGTTACATAGGACTGCAGGTAATATCTACTACATTATCTGTGGTCAGAGAGTTATCACTGTGTTATCTGTGGTGTTACATAGGACTACAGGTAACACCTACTACATTATCTGTACTCAGAGAGTTATCACTGTGTTATCTGTGGTGTTACATAGGACTGCAGGTATCATCTACATTATCTGTACTCAGAGAGTTATCACTGTGTTATATGTAGTGTTACATAGGACTGCAGGTAACACTACTACATTATCTGTACTCAGAGAGTTATCACTGTGTGTTATATGTGGTGTTACATAGGACTGCAGGTAACATCTACTACATTATCTGTACTCAGAGAGTTATCACTGTGTTATCTGTGGTGTTACATAGGACTGCAGGTAACATCTACTACATTATCTGTACTCAGAAAGTTATCACTGCGTTCCCTTGAAAACAGCTCCGTATATTACAGCTATTTTTAGTTTGCCGTGTGAACATAGCCTATGGGTATGTTCACACGCACTAATTACGGACATAATTCGGGCATTTTTGCCCCGAATTACGTCCGAAAATAGCGCCGAAAATAGCGCTGACAAACATCTGCCCATTGAAAGCAATGGGCAAACGTTTGTCTGTTCACACGAGGCGTAATTTACGCGCCGCTGTCAAATGACGGTGCGTAAATAGACGCCCGCGTCAAAGAAGTGACCTGTCACTTCTTTGGCCGTAATTGGAGCCGTTACTCATTGACTCCAATGAATAGCAGCGCCAATTACGTCCGTAATGGACGCGGCGTTCAAGCGCCTGCACATGCCGTTACGGCTGAAATTACGGGGATGTTTTCAGGCTGAAACATCCCCGTAATTTCAGCCGTTACGGACGCCCTCGTGTGAACATACCCTAACACTATAAAATGAAATACTAAAGTCCCCCAAAGACCTTTTCTGACCTTCGAGGGACAAGCCATAATAATAAAATTTTTAAAAACAAACAAAAAGTTTTAAAAAAAATGACCCCTGACCCAATTACCCGGAAATAGACATGTAACATATGAAAATTTACGGTAGACAATGATGATTACAAATAAAAGTTCTATTTTAGGGTAAAGATTGAATAGGCTTTTTTTACTTTTAGCTATTTTTTTTATAACTTTTTTCAAACTATAAAACCTAAAAATGCTAAAAAGGAAAAAAGAAACGGACGGTGGTCACGAGAAAAAAAAATCCTGTCGCAAGTCCAACAAACGAAAAAGTTATAGCTGTTTAATAAACGCGGTGCCCAGTCCTGGAGCGTTGAGCGTTAAGCGTTGTGACGGTTGCGGGTGATTTGCGTGTTTCTCCTCCCTGACCCTCCGGCGATATAAAACCAGTGCGTCAGGTCACGGTCTCCAGACGTCGTCCGGCTTCTCAGCGCTTCACGCTGCTTTTCAGGAGAATAACATCAGTGGCGGACGTGAAGCGATGATACAATGTATCTCCGGTGTAATATACCGTAATCATCCCGTTATTGCTTCCTGCCGGTAATAATCGCTCTCAGATTCGTCAATACATAAAGTGTCACCAGAGCCGACTCCACCTGCGCTTTAGGGCGGATGAAGGGGGCAATCTTCTTTTAGGGAATAATTGAAGGACATTTTCGCTGACACCTGCTATTTAGCATATTTATGTGAACGGTAATAGAGTTAATGCTCCTGTAACGGCGGCCTGCAGGTTGCTATATAAACGTACGCACGGCGTGGAAAAATATACACAGGACCCAATAATCGAGGAAGCGAACAACAGCAAATAAATATAGAAAACCTCAGGGAAGAGGGACAATGCTACATGTACATTCATTTAAAGCCATGCTCAAGGCTCCTCCTACTTTTTGGGGCTCCTCCCCCATGTACGACAGTCGCCTGATCTACATTATCTCACTGGCGGTTCAGTTACTTGTAGTTTATGATCTTCTGTCTTCGTTTTAATTTAAATCCGCGCTCTATGTACGGACTCCCTGCTAATCTTGTGCTTATACACAGCAGCCCATCTGAGCAAGCACAGCTGCAGTGTAAAGTATGGGGGGGGAGCAGAACAGTAGTGTGAGCTTCTAATGAAACAAAGTGGATTTCAGACTACCTCAATCTCCTGTAGACTATGCAGCTAGGCTGGAGTCACGGATCATAGCTGCGTCCTTATTGCAGATAAGAAGGGTCTATAGGGAGTGACTGATGGCCAGTGCTATATATGATATTTGTATTCTATGCTGGAATATCTGGCAGTCACTGATCAATTGCCATTGGAGTATATAGAATGATACAGAGAGCACCTAGCGATGGTCCTATGTGGTATATATAGTATTCTATGGTATATATACGGTCACAGCTGGCAGTCACTGATCTACTTTCCATATACGGCAGTGTATAGACAGTAGTCATTGGTATATACGGTATGATAGACAGTAGCCAGCGGTATATACGGTATGATATGGACTGTAGCCAGTGGTATATACGGTATGATATAGACAGTAGTCAGCGGTATATACGGTATGATATAGACAGTAGTCAGTGGTATATACGGTATGATAGACAGTAGCCAGTGGTATATACGGTATGATATAGACAGTAGTCAGTGGTATATACGGTATGATAGACAGTAGCCAGCGGTATATACGGTATGATATAGACAGTAGCCAGTGGTATATACGGTATGATAGACAGTAGCCAGCGGTATATACGGTATGATATAGACAGTAGCCAGTGGTATATACGGTATGATATATACAGTAGTCAGCGGTATATACGGTATGATAGACAGTAGCCAGTGGTATATACGGTATGATATAGACAGTAGCCAGTGGTATATACATTATGATATAGACAGTAGTCCGCGGTATATACGGTATGATATAGACAGTAGCCAGCGGTATATACGGTATGATAGACAGTAGCCAGTGGTATATACGGTATGATATGGACAGTAGCCAGTGGTATATACATTATGATATAGACAGTAGTCCGCGGTATATACGGTATGATATAGACAGTAGTCAGCGGTATATACGGTATGATGTAGACAGTAGTCCGCGGTATATACGGTATGATATAGACAGTAACCAGCGGTATAGACGGTATGATATAGACAGTAGTCCGCGGTATATACGGTATGATATAGACAGTAACCAGCGGTATATACGGTATGATATAGACAGTAGTCCGCGGTATACGCGGTATGATATAGACAGTAGTCCACGGTATACACGGTATGATATAGACAGTAGTCCGCGGTATATACGGTATGATATAGACAGTAGTCCGCGGTATATACGGTATGATATAGACAGTAGTCCGCGGTATATACGGTATGATATAGACAGTAGTCCGCGGTATATACGGTATGATGTAGACAGTAGTCAGCTGTATATACGGTATGATGTAGACAGTAGTCAGCGGTATATACGGTATGATATATGCAGTAGTCTGGGGTATATACGGTATGATATATGCAGTAGTCTGGGGTATATACGGTATGATATATGCAGTAGTCTGGGGTATATACGGTATGATATAGACAGTAACCAGCGGTATATACGGTATGATATAGACAGTAGTCCGCGGTATATACGGTATGATGTAGACAGTAGTCCGCGGTATATACGGTATGATATAGACAGTAGTCAGCAGTATATACGGTATGATATAGACAGTAACCAGCGGTATATACGGTATGATATAGACAGTAGTCCGCGGTATATACGTTATGATGTAGACAGTAACCAGCGGTATATACGTTATGATGTAGACAGTAACCAGCGGTATATACGGTATGATATAGACAGTAGTCCGCGGTATATACGGTATGATATAGACAGTAGTCAGCGGTATATACGGTATGATATAGACAGTAGTCAGCGGTATATACGGTATGATATAGACAGTAGTCCGCGGTATACACGGTATGATATAGACAGTAGTCCGCGGTATATACGGTATGATGTAGACAGTAACCAGCGGTATATACGGTATGATGTAGACAGTAACCAGCGGTATATACGGTATGATGTAGACAGTAACCAGCGGTATATACGGTATGATGTAGACAGTAATCCGCGGTATATACGGTATGATGTAGACAGTAGTCAGCGGTATATACGGTATGATATGGACAGCCAGTGGTATATACGGTATGATATAGACAGTAGCCAAAGGTAGATACAGTATGATATAGACAGTAGTCCGCGGTATATACGGTATGATATAGACAGTAGTCCGCGGTATATACGGTATGACATACGCAGTAGTCCGCGGTATATACGGTATGATATATGCAGTAGTCTGGGGTATATACGGTATGATATCTGCAGTAGTCTGGGGTATATACGGTATGATATATGCAGTAGTCTGGGGTATATACGGTATGATATAGACAGTAACCAGCGGTATATACGGTATGATATAGACAGTAGTCAGCTGTATATACGGTATGATATAGACAGTAGTCAGCGGTATATACAGTATGATATATGCAGTAGTCCACGGTATATACGGTATGACATACGCAGTAGTCTGGGGTATATACGGTATGATGTACGCAGTAGTCTGGGGTATATACGGTATGATGTAGACCGTAGTCAGCGGTATATACGGTATGATATATGCAGTAGTCTGGGGTATATACGGTATGATGTACGCAGTAGTCTGGGGTATATACGGTATGATATAGACAGTAGTCAGCGGTATATACGGTATGATATAGACAGTAGTCAGCGGTATATACGGTATGATGTAGACAGTAGTCCGCGGTATATACGGTATGATATAGACAGCAACCAGCGGTATATACGGTATGATATAGACAGTAGCCAGTGGTATATACGGTATGATATAGACAGCAACCAGCGGTATATACGGTATGATATAGACAGTAGCCAGTGGTATATACGGTATGATATAGACAGTAGCCAGTGGTATATACGGTATGATATAGACAGCAACCAGCGGTATATACGGTATGATATAGACAGTAGCCAGTGGTATATACGGTATGATATGGACTGTAGCCAGTGGTATATACGGTATGATATAGACAGTAGTCAGCGGTATATACGGTATGATATAGACAGCAACCAGCGGTATATACGGTATGATATAGACAGTAGTCCGCGGTATATACGGTATGATGTAGACAGTAACCAGCGGTATATACGTTATGATATAGACAGCAACCAGCGGTATATACGGTATGATATAGACAGTAGTCCGCGGTATATGCGGTATGATATAGACAGTAGTCAGCGGTATATACGGTATGATATAGACAGTAGTCAGCGGTATATACGGTATGATGTAGACAGTAGTCCGCGGTATATACGGTATGATATAGAGAGCAACCAGCGGTATATACGGTATGATATAGACAGCAACCAGCGGTATATACGGTATGATATACACAGTAGTCCGCGGTATATACGGTATGATATAGACAGTAGCCAGTGGTATATACGGTATGATATGGACTGTAGCCAGTGGTATATACGGTATGATATAGACAGCAACCAGCGGTATATACGGTATGATATAGACAGTAGTCAGCGGTATATACGGTATGATATAGACAGCAACCAGCGGTATATACGGTATGATATAGACAGTAGTCCGCGGTATATACGGTATGATATAGACAGCAACCAGCGGTATATACGGTATGATATAGACAGTAGTCCGCGGTATATACGGTATGATATAGACAGCAACCAGCGGTATATACGGTATGATATAGACAGTAGTCCGCGGTATATACGGTATGATATAGACAGTAGTCAGCGGTATATACGGTATGATGTAGACAGTAGTCTGCGGTATATACGGTATGATATACACAGTAGTCCGCGGTATATACGGTATGATATAGACAGTAGTCCGCGGTATATACAGTATGATATATGGAGTAGTCCACGGTATATACGGTATGATATAGACAGTAGTCAGCGGTATATACTGTATGATATAGACAGTAGTCAGCGGTATATACGGTATGATGTAGACAGTAGTCCGCGGTATATACGGTATGATATAGACAGTAACCAGCGGTATATACGATATGATATAGACAGTAGTCCGCGGTATATACGGTATGATATAGACAGTAGTCCGCGGTATATACGGTATGATATAGACAGTAGTCAGCGGTATATACGGTATGATATAGACAGTAGTCAGCGGTATATACGGTATGATATAGACAGTAGCCAGCGGTATATACGGTATGATATAGACAGTAGCCAGCGGTATATACGGTATGATATAGACAGTAGTCCGCGGTATATACGGTATGATATAGACAGTAGTCAGCGGTATATACGGTATGATATAGACAGTAGTCAGCGGTATATACGGTATGATATAGACAGTAGTCCGCGGTATATACGGTATGATATGGACAGCCAGTGGTATATACGGTATGATATAGACAGTAGTCCGCGGTATATACGGTATGATGTAGACAGTAGTCCGCGGTATATACGGTATGATATAGACAGTAGTCAGCGGTATATACGGTATGATGTAGACAGTAGTCCGCGGTATATACGGTATGATATAGACAGTAGTCCGCGGTATATACGGTATGATATATGGAGTAGTCCACGGTATATACGGTATGATATACACAGTAGTCTGGGGTATATACGGTATGATATATGGAGTAGTCTGCGGTATATACGGTATGATATAGACAGTAGTCTGCGGTATATACGGTATGATATAGACAGTAGTCCGCGGTATATACGGTATGATATAGACAGTAGTCTGGGGTTTATACGGTATGATATAGACAGTAGTCCGCGGTATATACGGTATGATATAGACAGTAGTCCGCGGTATATACGGTATGATATAGACAGTAACCAGCGGTATAGACGGTATGATATAGACAGTAGTCCACGGTATATACGGTATGATATAGACAGTAGTCCACGGTATATACGGTATGATATAGACAGTAGTCCGCGGTATATACGGTATGATATAGACAGTAGTCTGGGGTATATACGGTATGATATATGGAGTAGTCTGCGGTATATACATTACTGTGTGCTATACATCGGTGCATTCATCTTGCTGGCACACTGCTCCGTAGTTCCTGCGGTTTTCGGCTGCCACCATATTGTTTCTGTCCATATTATGGGCACAGGTTGGATATAAGTTGAGGTTGACATAAATCTTGCGATCAGCTGTAGCGCAGGAATAATGGAGAACATAAAGGAACAGAATGAAGTCTCGACGGCTGAAAATAAGTGAACCCGGAGCGGCAGCCGTAAAAGTCACGCGCTATTCCTGTAACTTCATGTAATAATCCTCATCCCCTGCTCAGTAATACGCGTCCGTGTCCTCCAATTATCGCGCTAAGTGGGCACATGAAAGGGCGTTTAGCATATTCCGTATGATGCCAATTTACATACATTTATTGCTGGTTATATTCAGACAACAGGAGGCCTCGCTGGGTCCACTGAGGACACGGGATTCCTGCGCCAGGCCGGAGTCTCCGGGGACCGCCGCCATTCCTGGGCCTTGTAACAACAATAAATATGCATTAGATATGTTACATACGTGTTACATTATTCATGGGGACGAGCCGCGCGCCGCATACACAATGTCCGTCAACCCTCCTCACACCAAACTGGATCAAGTAAAGAGGAGACGAAATAAAAAATACGCCAAATAAATAAGAGCGCCATTCAGCATGTGTGGAAAGCTGGGTAAGAGCCGCCAATAGATGTGATCACACCAGAGGAAGACTTGGGCCACTAGAGCGGTCACTTGGCTACAGCAGCAGCGGGGTAACGAAACGTCTGTTTCTCGGTCATGCAACTTACATGACGGAGATATAAATTATGGGTACAACACCCTCCTCCTCCTCCTCTATATTGTGCTGGCAGCGGTTTTGGGGACTTAAAGCTGCTGACAGTTTCCCCTTCAGCAATATTTGTCCTGATTGGGGATTGGCAGCTTCTCCCGGTCCTTGAACTATTAAAAAAAAAAGGATTGTCTAGACAAGATATTATTGTAACGAACCCTCAGCTGTAAGAAGTATTAGATCTGTATGGGTTTTCAGCCTGTGGATGTAACAAGAATGCCCCCATTCACTGACAGCAAGCAGAGATTTTGAAAATGGCAAATAATTAAAAGAAATGTGTGATAGGAGAATGGGGTGTAGGGCTGACGTTCTAGTGAAGATGGTGCTGCAGCTCGTTATCCCGGAACGTCCTGAGAGATCGGGATCATGGCGGTTTCTATAGCCGGCAGCTGCTGACTCCGCTGCCAGGAGGTGTAAGCGTGTAATCAGGGCGCAGGCTCTGCAGGTGCAGCCACCTCGGCAGGGTACTTACAATATGCAATCAGGCAAAATTGGCATCCCGGTGCGCGGCTCTCATCAATCAGCTGAAGAGTCATAGAACGAGCCGCGTACCGTCCTCACAGTAACCGTCTCTGCGCCGTTACAGCAGAACATATGACCAAACCCACATGGAGGTCAAACCCAACGCCGGGCCACAGGGGTCACCTGCATGTGATCAGAGGTCATACCCAACATCTGACCAATGGGGAGACGTCGAACCCGAAGTCTGACCACAGTGATCACCTGATTTTAGCGGAGCGGTCACTTCTGACATGTTTGGTTTAGTATATACTTGTATGCCCCATGAAATAACAATTCTGTATCATCATTTCTTAGAACGCTAGTTGTGCTGTTCCTCCGCTATTCCTCCTAGAAATGTATGAACAGAATGACAACTGGGTGTTAGCGGTTAGGGGTGTGTCCCTACAGACTGACAATGTCCAATCAGTGCTGACAGTGGGACTGTAAGGACACGCCCCTTTGTCATGGGGAATATTAACACCCAGTTTTACATTTATTCATACATTTCTAGGAGGAATAACAGAGGAACGGCACAAAGTAGAATTCTAAGAGAAGATGCTCCTTCCATAAAGAAGACAAGTATTTCAGGAGGAGTGGGAGGTCGGATTTAAGGGGAGAGATCAAATCTGATGTCTGATCAGGGGGTCGTCTGCTCGAGGTCACCACCGTTCTGCCCAATACCAGAGCTCCATCAGCAGCTTCAATCACGTGATCATCCGATAATCCGGCACGCGCTATAAAAGGTGTGGTGCCGGATTACTGGGTTTCTGGATGTTTTGAGCCCTGGATTAGGATCGTATAAAATAAGGGTCTAGGGAAATGTCACATGTAAAACAGACCACCCCCGTTCCCGGTCACAGAGCCGCACATTTGGGAAGAATACTGTGAATCCGTGTCGTTTATTATGATTTCATTTCGCAGAGTTCCTTAAAGCGGTGACTTATTGGGGGGAGAGGGGCCAAAAAAATGTTCTTTTTAAAACCAGTCTAAAACGAGATCCGTATTTACCATTTACCCAAAAATAGGGATTAATATGTTTTCCGCCATCTTTGTCCTGCCCCTTATCTGCTCTTTATGGAGCCGGATCTGATAACTGCGGGTCAGTCCAGTAATTGTTCCCTCATCACTTTCCTGCGTCATTTCTCGTGTGTAATTACTGAAAATAGTTTTTATTCCGGAGTTTGTGTTCTCGCCGTCGCCTTTAATAACCCGTCTCCATGACGACCTGGCAGCGCTACACTCCACGCACAGTACAGCGCCACTCTCCAGATAAACGCACGGCGGACGCTCCTCTGTAGTGGTCGGGGGTGATAGAAGTGAAGTTCCTCCAAGGAATCGAGAGAGACACTTGTGATGAGAATCCGACTCTTGGTCACACTGAGAATCACCCCTCCTGCGCAATGCATAGGGAGAGATGTGCTGCCACGCCCGGCTGTTGTGAAACTACAACTCCCAGCATGGCCTAGTATGTATGAGCTATCAGGGTATCATTATGCTAAAAGTTTTAGTGTCAAAACACCTAAAGATCCTTCAGTTTTAGACAACAGAATAATGGAAATTACAGAGGCCTTGTGCTGCTGAGCTGTGTATCTAATCCTATCATGTGTGATACCGTCTGCTGGGGCCCTGTATCTAATCCTATCATGTGTGATACTGTCTGCTGAGCTGTGTATCTAATCCTATCATGTGTGATACCATCTGCAGAGCTGTGTATCTAATCCTATCATATGTGATACCGTCTGCTGGGGCCATGTATCTAATCCTATCATGTGTGATACCATCTGCAGAGCTGTGTATCTAATCCTATCATGTGTGATACTGTCTGCTGAGCTGTGTATCTAATCCTATCGTGTGTGATACTGTCTGCTGAGCTGTGTATCTAATCCTATCATGTGTGATACTGTCTGCTGAGCCACTGTATCTAATCCTATCGTGTGATACTGTCTGCTGAGCTGTGTATCTAATCCTATCATGTGTGATACTGTCTGCTGAGCGCTGTATCTAATCTATCATGTGTGATACTGTCTGCTGAGCTGTGTATCTAATCCTATCATGTGTGATACTGTCTGCTGAGCCACTGTATCTAATCCTATCATGTGTGATACTGTCTGCTGAGCTGTGTATCTAATCCTATCATGTGTGATACTGTCTGCTGAGCCATGTATCTAATCCTATCATGTGTGATACTGTCTGCTGAGCTGTGTATCTAATCCTATCATGTGTGATACTGTCTGCTGATCTGTGTATCTAATCCTATCATGTGTGATACTGTCTGCTGAGCCGTGTATCTAATCCTATCATGTGTGATACGGTCTGCTGAGCTGTGCATCTAATGCCATCATGTGTGATACTGTCTGCTGAGCTGTGTATCTAATCCTATCATGTGTGATACTGTCTGCTAAGTCACTGTATCTAATAATATCATGTGTGATACCGTTCACTGAGTCCTGTATCTAATCCTATCATGTGTGATGCTGAGTTGCTGTATCTAAGCCTATCATGTGTGATACTGTCTGCTGAGCTGTGTATCTAAGCTGATCATGTGTGATACTGTCTGCTGAGCCGTGTATCTAATCCTATCATGTGTGATACGGTCTGCTGAGCTGTGTATCTAATCCCATCATGTGTGATACTGTCTGCTGATCTGTGTATCTAATCCTATCATGTGTGATACTGTCTGCTGAGCTGTGTATCTAATCCTATCATGTGTGATACAGTTCACTGAGTGCTCTATCTAATTCTATCATGTGTGATGCGGAGTTGCTGTATCTAAGCCGATCATGTGTGATACAGTCTCATGAAGAATGTCTTCTCTCATGCTATTTTCTGTATTACAGACTCAGTTACGGGATGGAAAGCGGGAGAGTATAATCAGCACGCTCTTTGTGTCGCCATCAGACATCGAGAACGGACAGACAATCACATGTCGTGCCACTAACAAGGCTGTCCCGGGAGGAAAGGACACGATGGTCACCATCAACATCCAACGTAAGTCACGCCTGGCGGTCACTACTTGGTATGAATGCAAAAAAATGTAATCCAGAGCTTGTGTTTACCTACGGACAAATTCTGGGGCCACCATAGAAATCTGGTAAAATCTTTTGGCACCAGATATAGCGCACCATGTGTCAGTCCTGGAAGGTGAATTTCTTTTGCCTCATTCTGCAAGTTGCACTGGAACAAAGATCCACGAGCTCCTGGCACCAGGTCTGGCGCTGCCCCTGGGATGACTCATGCAGGTGTAGTGCACAGGTGTGTCCAGCTACACGGGACTTAAAGGGCACCGACTCCCGCCAACGATACCAGTTCCTGTTTTGAGAAAATAATGTTCGGACCATTTGGTGCCAGATATATTTCTACTTCTTAAATGCGTTCTTTTTACCTCACTGTCCCTGTGCTCCGCTGTTAACCCTACGCACTGAAGTAAAATACCCGCTCAGGATTCATGGACATTTCAGTCAGAGGACGATTTGACATATCTGGTGCCAATGGATCAAAATTTATTTTTTTCTCTGAACAGACTCGTCTAGATGACCGGAGCTTGTGATTTGTTGTTTTCCTGACCCTGCACAAATCTACGTATCAGAGCGACAGGCCGTCCTCTCAGTGAACTGATGCAAACAGCGGACAATGCCATATCTGGCGCCAATAGGTCCAGTTTCTTCTCCACGGGGCAGGGGTGCCCTTTAAACTGGTTGTCTAGTTTATATTTCGTGTTTCTTAATTCTAAAGTAATACAGGGGTGTCCTCTGTTCAGTGTCCTCATCTCTTGGAGCGGAGAGCGGTTACATAGATCGTCTCTCTCTGGAGCACACGTCCTGTATTACACAGACAACACATTATGAATGGACACAGTGTAATACTTCATTTCCCCTGTGGTGGCGCTGCAGGGAAATTGAACACTTCCAGGTTTTCCCACAGATCGCAGCTGATCGCCGGGGGTCCCAACAAGCGGACACTTTAAGATCAGCTTATTGTCAGGGGACCTTTCTAACAAGCAGGGATTATTCAGTGGAGACCCCCTTTAATGTCCTGTGTTATATGGAGGTTGCTCATCATTTGGTAAATAACACGTAAAAAAAATGTAGTTTGACTTAAAAATCCTCCCGTCGCTTCCTCATTAATCCAGTGGTTTCAGGATAACTCCGAGATCGATTTCTTTTTTTACATTCTCTTAATTACACGAGTGAAAGGAAGAGCGAAGGATTAACGATCTGCTCGGAAATTGATGAAAGAAATCACTCGATCAATGCTGATGTTTTCTGATCCTGCCGCTGGATGTGAGGGGAAAGAATCCCAGTATCATATTAATATTCCATCACACGCGTGACGACCACTAGACGCGCGGACGTCACATAACATATGAATCAGCCTGGTCTCCCTCTGCATGTGTCAGTCTCTACTGTAGCCCTGGTATTCTGTTCATGAATCAGGCAGCTCTGGATGAGTGCGTCGCAGTGAATATGAATGATAAGATGAATACACGGCTGGAGGGGATCTTCACATAGTTGATCGTTTCTCTAATGTAAACTGAACTTGCAGTCGGTGTCAATATTTCAATAACCTCAGATTTTACCGGACTGAATATAAAGTCTCCGCGGGATTGTCTTTTACCAAGATTTTAGCCCTGATGCCGGCCCTTGAGCTCTGCGGGGCCACATCATTTCATAAGGACATAATCAGACCAGGTCATATTAAGTTCGTCCCTATAACCGCAGGGTTACGAGCCACCACTGTGCTGGACGACCATTAACTGTCCCGGTCGCTGCGGGGGGAATGTAGCCGCAGGAGCCTCCAGCCAATTAACTCGGCCAGTGCGACTGTAGGGTGACCGCCGCGCCTTCACCTATGTAGCGAGGAGCTTGGATCCCATCCATCCTGATCTCTGAAAATTCTGAATTCCGTCCCGTCCCCTCCACAGAACAATGGTATTTATAGCCGCGCTGCACTAATAACCGACCGCGCAGGAATCGCCGGGCATTAAACAGCGTCTTCTTTTTGGGACACACTAATTGGATGGATGAAAGAGGGAACAGCTATCACAAGACTTTGAAATGAGATTTCGAATAAAGATCTCGCTGGCTCTGAATTGCTTGTGCGGAAAAGCAATTAAAAATGCTATTAACGGCTACGAAGTGCATCTGGAACGGAAGAACACACGTTGGAAAATAATTATAATTAACCCCGTTATTCCTGGCAACATTTACATAGAATGCAGCGGGCTCCTCCCGGGAATACAGAGAAACCATTTTTTCTTCCGTTTTATTATTCATGTACAAAATTAAATCCGGTCACAAATGCTCATTATTAGAACTGGCAGGAGCCGAATGCAAACGGCATTAATCAAAGAAGCGCTAAACACAAAGACAAGCGGCGCCCACAAAACGCACGCGGTGGAAAATCCTCCGTAGCAAACAAGTTCCTGGGAAAGCTGGGTGACTGCCAACGGGGCTGCTGGAGGAGCGCTCCCATGGGATGTTATCAAATGTGTCATTCAGGACTCTAGGAAAGCTGGGTCAAAGCCAATGAGCGCTGCAATGGCTGCCACCCAGCTGTCCCAGATTATTATACAGCAAATCTAACCAATATAACTCCCCTAATCCATGGACGCAGCGATATTGGTTGTCACCCAGCTTTCCCAGAATAAGATCTAGCAAACATCTAAACTGAATTCAATCACATGACACATAATTGAGGCTGCGGGCCAATGAGGGGGGCAAACGAGCGCTGATCTGCTTGTTTATGCGGCCAATAAAATAGTCGCTAATCTCCTGCACGTCGCCGGCCCCGTACGTTACTGATCAAGTCTCAACGATCGGCGCTCGTTTTCACGGCCGTGTAAAAGGACCCTAAGGGTATGTTCACACGGCGGGGGTCCGTAACGGCTGAAATTACGGGGATGTTTCAGCCTGAAAACATCCCCGTAATTTCAGCCGTACCGGCATGTGCAGGCGCTTGAACGCCGCGTCAATTACGGCCGTAATTAGCGCTGCTATTCATTGGAGTCAATGAATAGCGGCTCCAATTACGGCCAAAGAAGTGACAGGTCACTTCTTCTACGCGGGCGTCTATTTACGCGCCGTCATTTGACTGCGGCGCGTAAATATACGCCTCGTGTGAACAGACAAACGTCTGCCCATTGCTTTCAATGGGCAGATGTTTGTCTGCGCTATTGAGGCGCTATTTTCGGGCGTAATTCGGGGCAAAAACGCCCGATTTACGTCCGTAAATAGGCCGTGTGCACATACCCTAAGAAGCTGCACATGACCAGGGACTCTTCTGTCTGACTCCTGCAGGGACTCTCTATAGACAGAGGCGCAACCTGAAGCTCCTGGGCCCCAATGCAAAATCAGTACCAGGGCCCCTTAACCTACCAGGTGCCATGTATAATACCGGGGTCTCCTCATGTGGCAGTGGGGGCATTGGACTCCTCAGACCCTGCACCCCTCATTGTAACACTCTTGATTATAATTTCCTAAGTGAATTGGTGACCCCCATTGTCTGGGGGGGCTGTACGCTTCACTATAGTCATTTCATAAAGGAAAAAGCGGTGACGGTTCCCCTTTAAGAAAACAAATAGATAAGTAAATGTGGACACATAATTTGTTCTGTGGAGTTTAGCTCCGGGGCGCTGCCAGGAAGTGTCACCTGGAGATTCTTACCGATCGACCCTAAAAATGAGTCACCCCGGTACATGAGAGGACATCTGTGTTACTATGGACCCAGGGAATATGCGGCCTCCCTGCTTTGTCGTTGTGCGTTGCGTGCAGGTCCAGGACATATTAGAAGTGTACAGCCGCATGATAATGATATTAACACCTCCGGTAATATATGGATGACATGTTGCACTGAGCATGCTCCTGCCAGGACATAGGCTGCTCACTCCCTCATGGAGAACTGACGTCTAATAATGTGCTGCCGGCTCTGCTGCGATGCGTTACGTTTATGTGACTTTTATAACCTCCTCTTGTCCTGTCCTGTAATTACAGATCCTCCATTGGTTAATCTCACGTTGGAGCCTCAGCCGGTCCTGGAAGATAACCTGATCAAATTTCACTGCTCCGCCAAAGCCAACCCTGCGGTAACGCAGTACCGGTAAGATGTAACGGCGCGTCACCGTGCGGAGAAGAAACATTGTCATATTTGTTTCCTTTTATATATAAATAATGGTAGAAAGTAGATTGGGGTAGAGTCAGGATTAAAAATGGCGGCATGACTCTATAGCGTCCGACCAGGACCCTTTTACCGGTGGCTGACAGTTGCCCGTATGTGGCTGCGCGCAAATCATTTATAAAGTGCCAATAAAAAAGGTCAAGTGGCGAACATTGCGGAAGGGCGAGCGTCTCATGTGGAAGGCGTGCGCTCCCACACGAGACGTCTCCACTAGAGACCCCTCCCGGGCCGTTCTCTCATATTCAAATAAGTTTTATTTTAAAGAAAATTGCACAAATTTTCGTCTTTTCTGCGTCTGTTCGGCGCCTTCACCTGCTGCCTTTCAAAAAAATACAACACATGGTATAATTAAGCTGCCAGAGGACTGCACAAGGTACGCGCGGTGCCCATCCCCCGCAGAAATCCCGGCTTATATAAAAAGAATTCTGCACAGAAGGAGGAATATAATGAATGGTTCTCGCCTCCCGCTTCTCTTTACTCCACATCTTACAATTATTCTCATATATGAACTGCGCTCATTTTTCATCTCTAAGATACAAAAAGGCCTTAAAATTGCAGCCACTTCATTCTAAACAGCGAGTTCTGCGGCCGGCCGCTCGCAACGAGGCTGTGATGTATCTGCACCATTAAATCCCGACTAAAAATAGCCTCCCGCAGCACATTAGCGGATATTGTGCCAGGTATAGGAGGCGCCGAGATATATGTGCAGATCTATAGGGAACAAGATGGAACAAGACGACCGCAGGAAATACCAGGGACTAAACAGGGTCCCGTGAACCCACACCGTACGACGACGTGCATCAAATTCACTTATATGGGTACGCATAGGAGCTGTATACACAAAACGGGAGGGGAATTTTTAATAAAATTTGCAGAGATGCCTCATTTTTTATGTGAAACGGATCGCAGCAATAAAAACAATGGTTGCAAAATTCTACTATTTAAGGTGATGCGAATAATTGACATTTACAGCGTCCGCACCAAATTTACCGCGTGTTGTGTCACCTAGCTTTACTTTGGCGCACGGCCGACTAAGCAATTGAAGTTTTCAGTGAAAGAAAGAAAGACACCCGGTCAGGCCAAGCACGGTTTTTCTGATTGTGCAGGGTTTTTATTGCTGAACGTGGCAGGAACTTCGTGGCGGACGAGCCGCGTTCTCCATGCAAAATAAATAAATTGCGCAATCATAAGCAATTTCCTGCCCATTGAGGCACATTATCCGCGCGGCGCCGCTCCGGAGTTTTTGTAGCCGGCTCTTCACGATTTTAAGTGGAATGATCTCAGGAACAGTTTATTCTCGGAGGAGGAGGGGTGCACGCCGAGTACAGAACGTAAACCCTTTAACTATGGATGGGATTGAGGACCCCGCAGCTCGGACTCGCCTCCGACTGCAGCCCCTCCAGCGATGGGAGGCCGGATAATCTTTCCAGCCGCTTCCGTTACTTCAATGCGCGCTCCCACGTACAACCTATTTTGACGCAGCAATAAATTGAAGGCATTCGGCCGTATAATCCCCGACTTGACTACCATTATTAAGAGGGGCCGCGCAATTTCAGATAAGTTTAATAGCTTTGCAGACGTGAGACCCCAGAGACGGGTGTAAAATGCAAAGTAACCCCATATCTCGGTGTCCACAACATGCGCTGCATTCAATAGGATCTAACAAGGGGGGGGGGGGTTCTTAAACCTTGGCGGAGCCTCAGCCCCTCTTAGGATTGCCAGGCGTTAGGGATCCCATTTCTGTGATTGATGCCGTCGCTGCGAAGATCTGACACCTACAAGTATTTAAGAAAAAAAAAAAAAAGCGTAGATTGCGAGTTGTTTCTCCCGCCTCCGATCTCATCCATCAGCTCTTTATGAAGAAACAAGCAGTGAATATTGTAATGCGGAGGCCCCGCTGCCGGCGGCTGCACCGCTCACAAAGGTTAATTGATATTAATGTCTATCCCAGACTTCCATCACCTTGTCCAAGAACATTCTGTCGTAGAAAGGGCCTTTTGATGAAAAAAAACACAGAAGATAATTGTATTTACTGTATGTCTGTACAGATGGTATAACATAGGCCTTTTCCTGTATATAGTGATATGGAGCATGCTGGTATAACCTGGGTATCTCCTGTATATAATTATATATGCACAGCTGGTATAAGTTATACATCTTCCTGTATATAGTGATATGGAGCATGCTGGTATAACCTGGGTAACGTCTGTATATAATTATATATGTACAGCTGGTATAAGTTATACATCTTCTTGTATATAGTGATATGGAGCACGCTGGTATAACCTGGGTATCTTCTGTATATAATTATGTATGTACAGCTGGTATAAGTTATACATCTTCTTGTATATAGTGATATGGAGCATGCTGGTATAACCTGGGTATCTTCTGTATATAATTATATATGTACAGCTGGTATAAGTTATACATCTTCCTGTATATAGTGATATGGAGCATGCTGGTATAACCTGGGTATATTCTGTGTATAATTATATATGTACAGCTGGTATAAGTTATACATCTTCTTGTATATAGTGATATGGAGCATGCTGATATAACCTGGGTATCTTCTGTATATAATTATATATGTACAGCTGGTATAAGTTATACATCTTCTTGTATATAGTGATATGGAGCATGCTGGTATAACCTGGGTATCTTCTGTATATAATTATATACGTACAGCTGGTATAAGTTATACATCTTCCTGTATATAGTGATATGGAGCATGCTGGTATAACCTGGGTATCTTCTGTATATAATTATATATGTACAGCTGGAATAAGTGATACATCTTCTTGTATATAGTGATATGGAGCATGCTGGTATAACCCAGGTATCGTCTGTATATAATTATATATGTACAGCTGGTATAAGTTATACATCTTCTTGTATATAGTGATATGGAGCATGCTGATATAACCTGGGTATCTTCTGTATATAATTATATATGTACAGCTGGTATAAGTTATACATCTTCTTGTATATAGTGATATGGAGCATGCTGGTATAACCTGGGTATCTTCTGTATATAATTATATACGTACAGCTGGTATAAGTTATACATCTTCCTGTATATAGTGATATGGAGCATGCTGGTATAACCTGGGTATCTTCTGTATATAATTATATATGTACAGCTGGTATAAGTTATACATCTTCTTGTATATAGTGATATGGAGCATGCTGGTATAACCTGGGTATCTTCTGTATATAATTATATATGTACAGCTGGTATAAGTTATACATCTTCCTGTATATAGTGATATGGAGCATGCTGGTATAACCTGGGTATCTTCTGTATATAATTATATATGTACAGCTGGTATAAGTTATACATCTTCCTGTATATAGTGATATGGAGCATGCTGGTATAACCTGGGTATCTTCTATATATAATTATATATGTACAGCTGGTATAAGTTATACATCTTCTTGTATACAGTGATATGGAGCATGCTGGTATAACCTGGGTATCTTCTGTATATAATTATATATGTACAGCTGGTATAAGTTATACATCTTCTTGTATATAGTGATATGGGGCATGCTGGTATAACCCGGGTATCTTCTGTATATAATTATATATGTACAGCTGGTATAAGTTATACATCTTCTTGTATATAGTGATATGGAGCATGCTGGTATAACCTGGGTATCTCCTGTATATAATTATATATGTACAGCTGGTGTAAGTTATACATCTTCTTGTATATAGTGATATAGAGCATGCTGGTATAACCTGGGTATCTTCTGTATATAATTATATATGTACAGCTGGTATAAGTTATACATCTTCCTGTATATAGTGATATGGAGCATGCTGGTATAACCTGGGTATCTTCTGTATATAATTATATATGTACAGCTGGTATAAGTTATACATCTTCTTGTATATAGTGATATGGAGCATGCTGGTATAACCTGGGTATCTTCTGTATATAATTATATATGTACAGCTGGTATAAGTTATACATCTTCTTGTATATAGTGATATGGAGCATGCTGGTATAACCTGGGTATCTTCTGTATATAATTATATATGTACAGCTGGTATAAGTTATACATCTTCTTGTATAAAGTGAGATGGAGCATGCTGGTATAACCTGGGTATCTTCTGTATATAATTATATATGTACAGCTGGTATAAGTTATACATCTTCTTGTATATAGTGATATGGAGCATGCTGGCATAACCTGGGTATCTTCTGTATATAATTATATATGTACAGCTGGAATAAGTGATACATCTTCTTGTATATAGTGATATGGAGCATGCTGG
Organism: Rhinoderma darwinii; assembly: GCF_050947455.1. Lineage (NCBI taxonomy): Eukaryota > Metazoa > Chordata > Amphibia > Anura > Rhinodermatidae > Rhinoderma > Rhinoderma darwinii. The sequence continues at coordinate 3,526,459 of NC_134696.1, forward strand.
TATAACCCGGGTATCGTCCGTATATAATTATATATGTACAGCTGGTATAAGTTATACATCTTCTTGTATATAGTGATATGGAGCATGCTGGTATAACCTGGGTATCTTCTGTATATAATTATATATGTACAGCTGGTATAAGTTATACATCTTCTTGTATATAGTGATATGGAGCATGCTGGTATAACCTGGGTATCTTCTGTATATAATTATATATGTACAGCTGGTATAAGTTATACATCTTCTTGTATATAGTGATATGGAGCATGCTGGTATAACCTGGGTATCTTCTGTATATAATTATATATGTACAGCTGGTATAAGTTATACATCTTCTTGTATATAGTTATATGGAGCATGCTGGTATAACCTGGGTATCTTCTGTATATAATTATATATGTACAGCTGGTATAAGTTATACATCTTCTTGTATATAGTGATATGGAGCATGCTGGTATAACTTGGGTATCTTCTGTATATAATTATATATGTACAGCTGGTATAAGTTATACATCTTCTTGTATATAGTGATACGGAGCATGCTGGTATAACCTGGGTATCTTCTGTATATAATTATATATGTACAGCTGGTATAAGTTATACATCTTGTATATAGTGATATGGAGCATGCTGGTATAACCTGGGTATCTTCTGTATATAATTATATATGTATAGCTGGTATAAGTTATACATCTTCTTGTATATAGTAATATGGAGCATGCTGGTATAACCTGGGTAACGTCTGTATATAATTATATATGTACAGCTGGTATAAGTTATACATCTTCTTGTATATAGTGATATGGAGCATGCTGGTATAACCTGGGTATCTTCTGTATATAATTATATATGTACAGCTGGTATAAGTTATACATCTTCTTGTATATAGTGATATGGAGCATGCTGGTATAACCTGGGTATCTGCTGTATATAATTATATATGTACAGCTGGTATAAGTTATACATCTTCTTGTATATAGTGATATGGAGCATGCTGGTATAACCCGGGTATCTTCTGTATATAATTATATATGTACAGCTGGTATAAGTTATACATTTTCTTGTATATAGTGATACGGAGCATGCTGGTATAACCTGGGTATCTTCTGTATATAATTATATATGTACAGCTGGTATAAGTTATACATCTTCTTGTATATAGTGATATGGAGCATGCTGGTATAACCTGGGTATCTTCTGTATATAATGATATATGTACAGCTGGTATAAGTTATACATCTTCCTGTATATAGTGATATGGAGCATGCTGGTATAACCTGGGCATCTCCTGTATATATTATATATGTACAGCTGGTATAAGTTATACATCTTCTTGTATATAGTGATATGGCGCATGCTGGTATAATTTGGGCATCTCCTGTATATATTATATATGTACAGCTGGTATAAGTTATACATCTTCTTGTATATAGTGATATGGAGCATGCTGGTATAACCTGGGTATCTTCTGTATATAATTATATATGTACAGCTGGTATAAGTTACACATCTTCCTATATATAGTGATATGGAGCATGCTGGTATAACCTGGGTACCTTCTGTATATAATTATATATGTACAGCTGGTATAAGTTATACATCTTCTTGTATATAGTGATATGGAGCATGCTGGTATAACCTGGGTATCTCCTGTATATAATTATATGTGTACAGCTGGTATAACATAGGCCTTTTTTCTCTATTAAGTATATGGTCACGCTGGTATAACCTGAGCACCATAGCGATACCCATATTATTAGCGTTTGTGAAGTGCACGCGGTGTTCGGGGGTGTCAGGCGGCTTGTGCTCCAGATTCTGCGCTCTCGTCACCTTTCTTACGTTGTTACTTATAATTAATGACAATATTACGGGGGGTCTTTCCTGAGAGTTCTGCACTGGGGGCAGGTGTTGATTCATGACTGTGTATTGGGAGTTACATGATGTTTCGCCGTCTGCCCTGCCCCTCTGTAACGTCTGTTACTCGTGGCTCTTGTGATGCATTATATATATATTTCAGTCTGCGGCAGGGAGTCGCGGCGCCACCGTGTTAATAATAACTCTGCCCTATATATTATATAATGAATGGCTATGTGGAGCAGATCTGCGCTGGGATTCAGGATCGGCGTATAACCTTCTCCGAGCGGGTTCATTCCGTGTGAAGCAAAACGCGCTGGGAATCCTCCGAAATGACTTTGTTACATTTAAATGCTGAATACGGAGCTTTCTAATTAAATGAATCCATCAACAGCGAGCGGGGTCGACAGTAAACACTTCTTAGCCGTCTTGTGAATATTCATGTGACTGGTTTGTTTGCACAAGCTCCGCTGTCCTCCTTAGTAGCGCAATTTACCGGGCGCCGCTGTGTTTAACCCGCGTCCAAATGCTGAAATTTATAATCATTGTTCCGTTAATGTGGGTGGCGAGGACGGCGCGGTCACCGGGGCGCAGACAACAGAAATCCTCGAAAGCTGCGGAGAGGTTATTCAGCCTCATGCACACTGCCCTGGATCCAATCACGCTCTGTGATTACGGGCACGGCTGGCCACTGGCGCCCTCCGACAGCCACCCGCATTTTCAGCCCGTGCATTTTAGGTCAGATTCTGCAGTTTTTCACGTCCGAGTTACACCCGTGCGGGTCCCGTTTTCACGGATCCCCATAGACTTGAGTTTTTCGAGGGATCCGTAAAAAACGGAAGAAAATAGGACATGTTTTATATTTCAACAGACCCTTTACATGGTCTATTGAAACAACGGTCGTGTGAACCGCCCCATTGAAATACCTGCATCCGTGTGATGGACGTCACACGTTTTTTTACTATGGGCGTCTGAATTCAGCCTTAAAGGGCAGCTCTGTGCACATAGGATTTTACCTGCAGTCATTAGGGGGAGATTAGGAGGGAACATAGGACATAGGATAAAGCTGAACATGTGACCATAACCGATTCCATTATATGTTCCCAAAAGTGGCAGTCAGGGAGTAGTCTAGAGCCCCGCCCCCCTGACACCATAAAACCAGAAGTGCCATGTGACCTTCATCGGCTCTGCTGAATAACTCAGAGGTCTCCCGGGGCGGGGGGGGGGGGGGGGGGGGGGTTACTTACATGTTTTGAACTGCGACTCTAAATTTGTAGCCAGAATTTCGTAAATTGCCTTCAAAATTGGAACTTGATTATATAATGATTAAGCTTTGCTTAAAGGGGGTGTCCGGAGTTATTTTCGCATTTGTGATGGGAGGTTCTTTAGTGCACTCCCTGGCACCCCCTAGTGGAGAGTTATTAGAGTGTCTAAAATTCTTTACACCCTCAACCACCATGATGCTTTGTGGTACCCTTTCACTTCTGCGTGGGGGAAGGGCTTGGATGACCACCCTGAACCTGCGGGGGAGGGGGTTACATATACACTACACGAATGTCATTCTAACCGCTGACCGCTCTACCAATTCTGGGTGCCCGTGGGCGTAGTGTAGTGCGCCGTGCGTCCAAGTACAGCCTTGTAGAACTGCGTGGCACATTATCGCTACGTGTTTGGGTCATATTTAGGGAGAATTTATTGTGACAATTCACGTTATTATTAAAAAAAAACGTCAAGACAAGTGAATAGAACCCTAGACCTTCCGTCTATTGTTCACAGTTCTCAGCCAGGCCACGTCCACGATCGCTATGAGTGCTAATTTCTGTCTGACGTAGAGAGCACAGAATGCGATCAGCCGCCTCCGCTTATCTGCTGATGACAATTGTTGGGTCTGGAAATGCCGCTTCTCCCAACTTTTTGTGGTTACAATTAAAGAACGTTCAGATAATAATCCAAAAATAAATAATTTCCTGCTGCGTCTGCGCGTCCGTGAAACGTTACGTAATGACTGACAATATTACAGTCCTGCCGTCAGTTCAGTGATGATCCACCTCTGATGAACACGGACTCGAGTCCACAAATGGTACGTAGAAACCATCAACAATTTGCTGTTGATGGATCTGCTGCTCTTATTCTGCGTCTCCATGTAGGACGTCGAGGGGATTATCGCGTCCTGCTGTGAATATGCGCTTAGTATTATTGACTCATTATAGGGATTGTCGCTTTGGACAATGACGTTTTGTTGGCGCCCCCGAATAAGAAGCTGATCAGTGTTCAATATCCCTACAGCTCCACCACAGGCGAAATAAAGAATTACACAGCTTCCATGGAAATCAATGGGCCATCTGTGGAATGCACAGATATGCCGGGTCCTCCAGATACAGAAACAGCGCCACTCCTCTCCATGGGCTGTGTGTGGTATTACAGCTCCTACCCATTCACTATAACACAGGCGCACTCAAAAAATGGGATAAAAAAGGGCCAAAGTGAAGAAAAAAAATGTCAAGGCAGAACTCCCATTTCAGACTATTAAAAAATATATACTGCTAATCCAAAATCAGACTATTTTATATGTATACCGGGCGTAGCCACCAAAAGTGAATGATTTTCCTCTCCCCATATTGTACAACAGAGACCGTTTTCCACTCACCGACAGCAACCAGAGATCTAGAAAATGGTGAGGAATTGAAACAAAGTTTATTGTAAAGTTGAAGAATTACATGTGAGAGTGGACAAGCCCTTTAACCCCGGTGACTACCACAGACGACCAGCATCATCTCGCGCCATTTATACAACTCTTGATTCCGTTAATATTCTAAGCACTTTGATTGGGTCACAACAGACGCTATTCCTGCACCGCCCGGAGAGCGGCCGCGACTTGGAGGCGATCGTTAAGCTTAGGAACACAAGCTGCCGTTTTATTTCCAGCAATGATGGAGTCTTACAAATAACGCTCCGACAGCAGAAGTGAAGCCGTTAAGAGAAGCAGTAAAGCAGCTTCTGCCGACACAGAAGGGAAACGTTCCATTATTTACAACGTGCGAGGAGCCGGCGGCTGAAATGGCGCATCCCTAATCTGCATAAAATACCCAGCGCCTCTGCCGTCGCTTTAAATGAAGTCGCTCTCCTTACAGCTGGAACGTCCCATCTAATGTCTGAGCCGCCGCCATTAAATCCTGTTTATGGACTTATTAAATGACGCTTAGAAAATGAGATGCCACTTTCCTTATTTTATCCGATTTCCGTACAGTTCCAGAATCGGAGACAAATAAGCAGATTGAAGGCGGTTTCCTCCCCATCGCCGCGGCAGGGAAGCCGTGCGCGCCATTGATTAGACAAATACAATATACAATGAATATTTCAGCCGGTAATCTCGCCTCTCCGGGTTGCATCCATTGATCACTTGGCGCACACGAGGTTTCTGCGAGATTCTCCCTGAGACACGGCTGCAGCTGATAGCGGTAATTTAATTAAAGAGCAGATATCGGCCTCATTATTGACTGTCAGGTGCGTTCAGGAACTTCCTCGCTCCGATATCTGTAGCTGCTGGCGCAACTCGTAAATAACAGCCGGCAATGTACTTCACCCGCGATACATCAGGCTCAATAATTGTCTACTGACCTGCGCGTGTAGCTGAGCCAGTATTGTCAGACGCAGTAGAGAAGAGTGTGTTATCTGTGGTGTTACATAGGACTGCAGGTAACACTACTACATTATCTGTACTCAGAGAGTTATCACTGTGTTATCTGTGGTGTTACATAGGACTGCAGGTAACATCTACTACATTATCTGTATTCAGAGACTTATCACTGTGTTATCTGTGGTGTTACATAGGACTGCAGGTAACATCTACTACATTATCTGTACTCAGGGTTATCACTGTGTTATCTGTGGTGTTACATAGGACTGCAGGTAACATCTACTACATCATCTGTAATCAGAGAGTTATCACTGTGTTATCTGTGGTGTTACATAGGACTGCAGGTAACATCTACTACATTATCTGTAATCAGAGAGTTAGCACTATGTTATCTGTGGTGTTACATAGGACTGCAGGTAACACTACTACATTATCTGTACTCAGAGAGTTATCACTGTGTTATCTGTGGTGTTACATAGGACTGCAGGTAATATATAGTACATTATCTGTACTCAGAGTTATCACTGTGTGTTATCTGTGGTGCTACATAGGACTACAGGTAACACTACTATATTATCTGTACTCAGAGAGTTATCTGTGGTGTTACATAGGACTGCAGGAAACTTCTACTACATTATCTGTACTCAGAGAGTTATCACTGTGTTATCTGTGGTGTTACATAGGACTGCAGGTAATACTACTACATTATCTGTACTGAGAGTTATCACTGTGTTATCTGTGGTGTTACATAGGACTGCAGGTAACATCTACTACATTATCTGTACCCAGAGAGTTATCACTGTGTTATCTGTGGTGTTACATAGGACTGCAGGTAACATCTACTACATTATCTGTACTCAGAGAGCTATCACTGTGTTATCTGTGGTGTTACATAGGACTGCAGGTAACAACTACTACATTATCTGTACTAGGAGAGTTATCACAGTGTTATCTGTCTGACAGTCTTGTCGCTAGGGACACATTGTAACATTCAGAGTCTCTTGGTCTGTGGTTGCCAGGCAGCACTACCCTAGTAACCAGTCTGTATCTAATTACTCAGGCCTCCATCTCTCTGACAGTCCTGAACGGAGGGGACGAGGAGGCCGCCAGGACTGTCTGTATCCCTTACTGCCACATTACTCAGATCTTTACAATATTACATTTTGGTAGAGATCCCCTTTAACCCCCAGAATCCAGTCATTTTCCGCATACGTCACAATGACTTATCGCCAGGATTTTGCGGCAGGTTCCATTTCTCAACGCTTTTAATTGAGAAAAAGAAATGTAACTGCAATGAAAACCGCACGAGCGCGTTCACATGTTGTATCACGGCAGCGCTTATTCAGTCCTCCACCATTTACGCCAAAATTGTGTTTGTATTGAACGGCTCAATTCTCAGGCGCGGTAGAGTTGGGCTCCCCTGGTCCTTAAAGCGGGGGTTATACTATACGCCCCTCACCCTCAGTCCCAGGTCTATTCCTGTGTGACGGACGCCATTGTACCCGAGCACATACAGGATTTGGGCACAGCGTCCCCTGTACAGAGGACTTTATAGACAGAGCGGGGACTTTTATTTTCTAGAAATTGTGCCCCCCCCCCCCCATTATTGGAGCCCTAGGCAGCCGCCTCCTTGTCCAATATCATTATAGAATCCAATAATAAATACAATTCCCCACTGATACATTGTATCACACATTATGCGCAGGACGTAGACAGAACATCAAATTAATATTCTGTACCGGGCTGCGCCGCACGCCGCCGGCCCCCGACTAACTTCTGAGGGAGATTACCCTTCAGCTTTATTGAAGTCAGACGCCCGGCTGCGGAGGAAGCGACCTCTTTACTTTCTGTACAAGAGAACTAATTAATAATTCACGGAGAGCAGACGAGAGCGAATACCTGCGTTTGTTTCAAGCTGTCAGCGTGATGGGATCGGTTGGCGCTCACTGAGACCGACAAACAAATCACCTCACGTTACCGAGACACGCTGCTTTGTGTAAATACGGAATTCTTCATGTGCCGCTGTCAATTGTGCGTCGGTTCTACAGGAGCATCTTATATCAAACAGCTCGCAAGTTGCTGCTATTGTGACACCTGAGGCAGGAGCGGAGGCCGTCGCCGCATCCCAACCCTCAAAACACGCAGTCAGCGCGTCTTCAATTAGAAAATGTAGTCACTGAGATGGTTAATAAGGGGATATTGTTATCGAAGTTACCTCCCCCGGTCCTTTCGGTGGTACTATTCATGTGTCAGTCTACACTGCAGTCCTGTCATACTATTCATGTGTCAGTCTACACTGCAGTCCTGTCATACTATTCATGAATCAGGAAGAACATGATGAGCAGTGCTGTAGTGGACATATACAGTAAGGGTATGTGCACACACACTAATTACGTCCGTAATTGACGGACGTATTTCGGCCGCAAGTCCCGGACCGAACACAGTGCAGGGAGCCGGGATCCTAGCATCATACTTATGTACGATGCTAGGAGTCCCTGCCTCTCCGTGGAACTTCTGTCCCGTACTGAAAACATGATTACACTACGGGACAGTTGTCCTGCAGCGAGGCAGGGACTCCTAGCGTCGTACAGAAGTATGATGCTAGGAGCCCGGCCCCCTGCACTGTGTTCGGTCCGGGACTTGCGGCCGAAATACGTCCGTCAATTACGGACGTAATTAGTGTGTGTGCACATACCCTATAAATGGTGGGATGAATCCATGATAAACCTAGGAATACTGCACGTGCCTACAGAAAGCCATAAAAGAAGATAAATGGGACACACAAGACCGGGAGGGTGCAGAGGTGACCCCGCGTTCTCCTACAGCTGTGAGCGTATGATCCGCTACGTTATTCTTGTTGGGTGAGTGTCCCTTTAAGTTTCCACAGTGTTTGACGCGTAAACCGCGCCGCAAGACACGCCAAAAAACGGCCGAAAATGCCTCCCATTGATTTCAATGGGAGGCAAAGGTGGTTTATACCGCGAGCGGAAAAACCGGCTCGTGGGAAAAAGAAGGGACGTGCCCTATCTTCGGGCCTTTACGCCTCTGACCTCCGATTGACATCAATGGGAGGCAGAGAAAGCGTATTTGGCAGCGTTTTATGCCCGCGGCAAAAATCGGCGTGCAGGGAGAGGAAAATCTGCCTCTAAATTACAAACTCAATTTTGAGGCAGATTTTCCTCCTGCCAAAAACTCTGTGTGAACCCGGCCTAAGAGGATCAGATACATTGTATTCCCCTGTAGCGTTACATGTTGCACTGACTCCGCCTCTGTATGAAGTTTCTGTAACTTCAGAGGCTCGATGAACCAGGGGCCACCGCGCTGGGACCCCTCTATCCGACACATGACAGGAGAATATGCCCCGCACTCCTCCTCGTCTCAGGTTGTTATGGGAACTGGCACAAAGACGAGTCAGTCGCGGGCGCGCTCCGATGTCCTTCATCTCATGAGGGAAAATACATTGTCATGCTGAAAACACCCGGAAGTGTCAATAACGTAAAGGTGAAAATGTCCACGTTGTTTTTTTATCCTCTTTTCTATATAAAAGAAAAAGCAAAAAAAAAAAAAAGAGAAACAATCCTGCGAGCGTCCGTAACCGCCCCGGCGAGGGATGAAAAAGACGGCGATCACAAAGAAAATCCTTATTTAAATCAGAAGCCGGCGCGGTGATCAGCGGATTCCTGCGGGTCCGGGTTTTCTAACCTCCGCCGTAATACATGGACGTGCCGGGACCGCCGGAGTAGTAGCTGCTGTTATCGCGCTCTCTCTTTTACGGCTCATGACGCCGCATGCCCGAATGGGAACTCGCAGAAATCCCGGCATCTGCGGCACAAACAGCCGCATTCACATGAATAGAACCGATTTTCAGTTGCAAAAAATTTCTGCAACACATTCTGCCGCGTGTGACCGCAACGTAACGAGACGTTCCAGTCATGAGGTTCACGTCCAGACTGAGCAAAGCTACAGCATTAAAGAGCAACTCCACCTATACCCGTCCACTGGTACATCTTGCATTTGGCGCATATTTCCACCACCGATCCGTTGTCCCATCCATTGTATAGAACATTCCAGTGTCGCCTTAGAATTTGACCTTATTAAAGGGGTCTCCGCTGTAGACCATCCCTACTTGTTAGTAGGGTCCCTAAATCTGCCTAGTGTAACTGCACCCTTATCGGACCCATGCACACGGCCGTGCCCATAATCACGGGCTGCGATTGCGGGCACGGCCGGCCACGGACAGCCGTCTACATTTTCGGCCCGTGCTCCCATACAAAGTGTGGGCGCACGGCCCGGAAAAAGCAAAACATTGGACATGTACTATCTTTTGCGGTACAATTCTACGGCCCGGACACCTTCCCGTAAATAAACGGGAAGGTGTCCATGGACAATAGATGTGAAAGGTTCCGTAATTGTGAACTGTAATTGCGTCCCGCAATTACGGACGACTTTTACGTTCCTGTTCATAGGGCCTTAAGCAGCGGTTTTACGGACCCATTCAGTTCTATTGGCCGCGGACACCTTTCCATATCGCTGCGGATGGGGTCCGCGCCGTAGAACTGTGCCGGGAATTATGGAGCATGTCCGTATTTTACGGCCCATGCTCCCATACAGCAGACGGCCGCGTGATTACGGGCATGGACATGCACACGACCGTGTTTTTATCTATCCGTAAATACGGATCCGTAGTCATACGTAATTCATCCGTATATACGGAACGGTATCCGCAAATGCGGTCCGTAGTGAATCCGTATTTGATCCGTATATACAGATCCGTAAAAATGGATGTCGTAAGGCTGCAAATGATGTCATCAACATGTTGCATAGCAACACTTCCATAAATATAGACGGTGTACGGATGCACAACCGTAGGCGTCCGTATATATGGAAGCGCCCATAGGCTTCTATGGGAGAGTCCGTGCCGTAATTACGGACAAGGGTAGGACCGATTTCTATAATGTTTTCAACACGGACACCCATCCGTAAAAATACGGAAAGGTGTCTGTGGCCAATAGAAATGAATGGGTCCGTAATCGTAATTACGGATGAAAAATACGGTCATGTGCATGGGGCCTTATTAAGTCCAGGCTGACACACGACGCCGCTGTACGCAGGAGGAGTGATGTTGAGTGCAGCCTCGGCACCTGTGTCATATAACCGCGCACGCCCCGTTATTAATGGTACTCCGGCTCGGCCAGGACAGGCGCTCAGTCTTCAAGGTAATTAATTTCTCATCAGACATTGTTACTATTTGTGAATCTTATCATTTATTTGCGCTTCCAATTGTCCTGTGCGGCGCGAGGCGCGGATTGCCGGGACTACGAGGATTCTTCAAGCTGTCGCTGCGACGTGTTCATTATATCGTGCGCTCGAGGTCAAAACAACAATATTTTTAGAAGTAATTAATGGGAAGAATTCCGCCGTCATTTATTATGAATGGTGTTTGTAGAAGAAGAAAAATGTTTCCTGGTCACACAAATTAATAATCTCCCGGAGCAGCGGAATAAGGAGCCTCCGATCCGGGGCCGAGTATGAGGAGCGGATGAGGGGGGACGGGGCCGAGTATGAGGAGCGGGTGAGGGGGGACGGGGCCGAGTATGAGGAGCGGATGAGGGGGGACGGGGCCGAGTATTGGGAGCGGATGAGGGGGGACGGGGCCGAGTATGAGGAGCGGATGAGGGGGGACGGGGCCGAGGATGAGGAGCGGATGAGGGGGGACGGGGCCGAGGATGAGGAGCGGATGAGGGGGGACGGGGCCTAGGATGAGGAGCGGATGAGGGGGGACGGGGCCGAGGATGAGGAGCGGATGAGGGGGGACGGGGCCGAGGATGAGGAGCGGATGAGGGGGGACGGGGCCGAGGATGAGGAGCGGATGAGGGGGGACGGGGCCGAGGATGAGGAGCGGATGAGGGGGGACGGGGCCGAGTATGAGGAGCGGATGAGGGGGGACGGGGCCGAGTATGAGGAGCGGATGAGGGGGGACGGGGCCGAGTATGAGGAGCGGATGAGGGGGGACGGGGCCCCCGAGATGAAGGTTTATCCCATCTACCATTTCTTTTTACTTTCTCATTTTGATCTACATATAATAACGAGAAACTTTACAAATCCTCTGCTTTTCTTGTCTCTTGGGGACCTTGAATGACAGTGTTTTATGCTCCAGTCACACCCAAAGCTGCCTTTACAATTCCCTACAGAGGATTGCCTAGACTGAACACAACTGTAACAAAGTCTCAGCGGTGAGAACTTTTTGGTCTGAACAGGTTTTTTTAGTCTCTGATGTGAATGTTGACCTTCACTGACAGCAAGCAGAGTTGTTGAAAATAGTATGGTTAAAACACAAAGGAAGAAGATGCATCAAAACTGGTGCAAAGGAAAAGTAGAGGAGCCGTTCTTGGCAATGAATCAGATTCCATCGCCCTTTTTTTTTTTAAGCCGCTTGTGTTCTACTTTGTCAGAATCGTCTTTATCCGCAGCTTTCATCGGTTTTCCATTTGCGACACCTTAAAAAAAGGGGGGGGGGAAGGTGTTCGCGTTTTAACATCTCCACACGCAGATTTCTTAATTAAACATTACGAGACGAGCTGCGAAGCGCTAATCGCCATTAACAAGAGCGCTAATTATACGACGGTACGCCTCGCCTCGGACAGCTGGGGGAGAACATTAACCCCCTTTCTATATTTAAAGATTTATATTTCATCATTAATAAAAGCACAACGTTGAGGCGCGTGTAACGCTGCGCCGTAGAAAAACGGTGCTAAACTTTTCCTTCATATTTGATCAGCGCCATTTATCACATTTCTCAATATACCATATACCGGTCTTACTACTACTGCCCCCTGGAGGACAGACACATGCCCAGCAGGAAGCTCAATGGCGCAGTAGTTCGTTCTCCTTCGTTGCAGCACTGGGGTCCTAAGCGCAAACAACCAGGGGCCACATCTACATGAAGCTCGTACGTACGTTCTTCCCGTGTTCTCTAGGAGATTAGATTGCTGGCCTTACTGGAGTCGGGGGCTGATATGTGACCACCATGCTGTGGACAGTGCTGCGGCATATGTTGGCGCTATATCAATAACCGCAGTATATACCATGTGCCTGGTCTCAGTGACGGCATGTGTGATGATTCGGGCGCCGCTCCTATAATGGATTATAAATGCGCTTTCATTTCCCGCATTGTGCCCAGTAGCCACGTGGCTAATGAATGTCATAATGTGCGGACATTAAAGACTCAATGTTCTGAGCGAATATCAAACAACACGCGCAGCTAATGGAGACTAAATGTACCGATGTAATTGCCCCTATCAATGGCTGCGATCTCTCCCTCCATTATCCCCGAGCAGCTGGAGAATGGCGCTCATATCCTCGGTGAAAATCAGCCCCACAGGAACAGACAGCGAGGAGTCCCCGGAGACGGAAGCTGCGCCCGCGAGGGGAGAATTCACTCAGGATATTTGTCAATGTTTCTATTTTATTCTGAAATCTCATCTGTCTCCCTCGTAACAAGCCTGTCAGCTGTGTGAGCAGGACTAGGCAGGACACATATTCAGCCTTGGATGTAAGCAATGAATGTATCCATTCAGTAACAGCAAGCAGGGATCTTGAGGGTTTGAAACACAAAGTCTATTAATGTTTCTGAGCAAGATTCATTTACATCGTACTGGACACCGGCCCTTTAAAATATTTATAATTTGTTATAAATTGTATCAATATATATATTGGCTGCCCCCCCCTCCGGAGCAAGGGGGGGGACTACATCTCTCATCGTCCTAACAGGGGGGGGCTCAGGTCTCTAATATTGTCTGTTGTTGTTTCTAGATGGGCGAAAGGCGGACAACTGCTGAAGGAAGTGACGGAAGAAACGTACGAGACGGTGGTCGATTATTCCTACTTCTCAGAGCCGGTATCCTGCGAGGTCACCAATGCCCTGGGCAGCACCAACATCAGCAGAACGGTGGACGTTTATTGTAAGATACCCCAACACAGCGGCCCCCCACCAAACCATGTGATCATGTGACAGACTCTTTAACCCTTGCACTTCTATTCTTCTCCACTACAGTTGGGCCACGCATGGCCACAGAACCTGAATCGGTCGTGGTGGACCTCGGATCAGAAGCCACCTTCCATTGTGCGTGGATTGGTAACCCCTCCCTAACCATTGTCTGGATGAAACGCGGATCTGGGGTGGTGAGTACAAAACGTCCTAGAACTGGTACAGCGCGAAATGTTCCCCTGAACCTTCTGTTACGGAGCGGCGCTAAAGGGGAAAAGTCACACGTTGCACCACGTCAGTTGGAATTGCAGAACTAAAGTCTCCATATAGCCCTGACCTTAGATAAATTAGTCTGTTTGTAATTCAATTTCTCACCATTTCTAAGAACTCTGCTTGCTGCCAATGAATGACAGCGCTCTGATACACTAATGAGCCGCGCACCTGTGTGAGGTCTGTACAGGTTTTTTCGTCTGAATGTAAATGATGAACGTTCCCATTTCTGAAGACCAGAAACCTATATGTCAGCAAGAATATTTACATTCACTGACAACAAGCAGAGTTCTTGCGAAAGATTAGCAATTTAACAAAAAATGGGGGAATTCATTAATTGTTCTATGCCACTTAGTGACAAAAATGACAATTTTATCTTCAAATTGCAACATTTTTACACAAACGCCGCTCACGGAATTTCACAAAAAGTGAGCGGAGCTTAGCTGAGGGGGCGGGGTCACACGGGAATTGTAACCTCCAGTCAGCAGTGAGTGACTCCGCCCCCTACGCCATTGTTTAACACTTGTCCATCAGTCTCATAAGAACAGGACTGCGATTCTCGTCTCCAGCCCGTTCAGAGCCTGAACCTTTACAGCCGGAGCAGAACCGCGGCTGAAGCTTTGACATTTATTCTTGAATCACTTTGTGCTTTCCAGAGGTCGGGGCTTTACAGTCCGGACACGATCGCATTAAAGGCCGAATTTTTTTTATTTTTTTTAATTTGAAAATGTTCAACAGCGTCCATGTAAGAAACGACAAGTGCAAATAATTTTCTCAAATTGCAAATACAGAAACAGAAGGTTAGACCTGTCACCTTCAGACGTGGAGACCGCCATTACTGTGGGGGGGAGGGGCAATAACCGCGCCTCATTGAGGCGTGAGTCATGCGAAAATTTCACGAGAACCTAGGAAAATTAGATGAATGCAGTGGAATTCCTTTAATCAGGCATTTGATAATCCAGAAAGTCCGATAATCTAGCGATGTGACATTTCACAATAACCAAATACAAAGCCAGATCGGAAAATCCTCGGATTAGAAAAAAAACCTGTTATAATATCAGATTTGTAGGAAACTTTTATTCTGGGCCCCTGGTCTGGGAGGATCTCTACCCATCTGACTCTTCAATAATCCTCAATATCTGATAACCAAAGACCTGTCCGGTACCACTGATGCCAGAATAAAGTAATTACTATTTTCGGTGCACATAATGGCTTTTATCTATATTGTTATAATATCTGATAGTCTGGTACTTTCTGTTATCTGCCACTCATCTGCTCCTGAAATCCTTTGACAGCACTGTTCACAGCAGGCCATAAATTGAGATGTTTTCTTTTGCTTGTCTGGGTGTTTGTCTGCTGTCCTGACATCTAGTGGCCAGAATAAAAACTGCAATGTACCAAGGATAAAAAAAAAAGATGGAACTTTCCAACAATCCTGTCCCTTTAATAACAGGAAAGTCTCGCTTTTTATCTGTAGTGATGTCAGATTTAGAGCAGCTGGAAAGAAAACCTGAAACTACAACAATCATCATGTAACGATTGTGGCGTTTTCTATCGTTGTTCTGATATTTTGTATATTTTCTTTAGGTCCTGAGTAATGACAATTACCTGACACTAAAAAATGTGCGCCAAGAGGATGCTGGGAAATACGTTTGCCGAGCGGTCGTACCTCGGGTGGGTGCTGGCGAGAGGGAAATCACCTTAACGGTCAACGGTAAGGAACCAACCAGGGCACCACCTCTTCAAAAAGCGTGGAAAATGACCGCAATCCGCCAAATACGTAATGGATTCATGATAATTACATGAAAGTTTACAACGACCCCCATCAATCCCACATCAGATACAGCAGCAGGGAGTGACCTTCAATGACCTTATTCTTGTTCCGGGGATGGTCTTTAATATAATGTGATCCTTTAATATCGAGACCTTGCGTCTGTTCGTGTCCCGGAAAGTCGCGTACAAGCGGCGATCCTCGTCTGCGCTCCGAGTGCGGCGTAAATCAGTTTTTATCTCTTGCAGTGAAGCAGGGCGGCAGATTTACCTCTTTAATATTAGATTCCTGTTTATGTTCCTATTAAGAAGACGGAATAATAATTTCCCTGGCGCCATTTGTGTATGAGAAGAATCCCAGGCTTATCTTGTGTAACGACCACGGCGCACAGACAGATAGAGGAGGCGCGAGCGGCGTCCGACACCATGTTAAGATGAAGTACCGCGACTATGAACGTGGCGTCTATAATATTACATACCGCAGCAGTGGCGCAAAAGACGTCCGGAGCCATTCATCACATTAGATTGTGACGTAATATCAGGACATGTTCTCCCCGACAACCTGAAGTGCCAGTCGGGGGGGGCAGAAGTAATGGGCCCCCACCCTTCAGACTCTGCTTCATAGGCGTAGGGTGTCACCTGACCACACTCTACTCTGATGATTGGCTGATAGGGATGGGGGAGGGACTTGCATAATTACCCATTTCCTGCCCCTGACTGGCACTATAGAAGGTGGCGATTTAATGGATAATAAGATGTAACGAAGGTAACGCCGCATTAACCATCTAATTACCAGACAGCACATTGTAATCCGGTTATAAAAGTCTTCGAGTGCCCGCAGCCGCCACGTGGCAAAACCGCATGAGGTTTTACATCAAATTGCTACAATTTCGCAATGCGGTTTTAGGCCGTGCGACTTGTATAGGTGAAGAACAGTGAAACCAGCGGTTTTTTCGTCTGCCCAGCGAATGACCGCCACACGGCCGCTACATGTACGGGCACCCTTACAAATGTTCGTGTTGACCCCAGAGATCATTATTCCAGCGGCTCGAGGTCGGCCATATTGGCTGAACCGTCGCCACATTTGTTGCCACCTCTGCAGGTCGTTATCACCTTAAATTACCAACGGGCATAAAGCAAAGAATTCCGTTGTAGCAAGTCAAAAATTATTGCGCCATTGATGAAACATTGTTATAAGCCAGAAATAAATAAAACCGCGCACCCGGCACGTTCAGACGCCGTCTCCGGGATCTTTCTCCTTTAACGTATTCGACTCAAGTGCAAAATGAAAGGCGCACGGTTTGACCTTAGGCATTAGGACCCCCCCAGCCCCCGCAGCGATTAAAGTCAGATTGGGAATGTCAGCCTGGCTGCCCTCATCTCCTCATCTCCCTCATCACAGTCGGCCTCCTGTCCCTAAACAACACACATACTGCGATAATGCAATAAGAAGCGCGCAGGAGCGGCGAGGAGACCCGCCGGTGGCGTCGCGTTCAGCCGGGATGAGGAATGCACCATTTGGTTTTATCTCGCCGTGCCTTACAAAGTGATATTGTTTTCCTTCCGCTCGCGCTCTTATCGACAGCAGGAGTTTAATTACAATTAAATAGCTGGCAGAAAACAAAACCAGCAGTAAGGAAAGAACGCGGGCGGGGGAGGGGCGGACGCCGGAAAATTTCAATGAAGACAGACGACGTAAAACGAGAGTGCGGTTACCGGGGGAAAGGCGAAAAATGACAAGACAACTGCTCAAACCGGTGACCAGCCGGACGTTCCGGTGTCGTCGCAATGTTTTCTGGTAAAAAAAAACGGTTCACAAACATGAGGGGTTAAAAGAACACGACAGACTTTTCTCACCGCTCAATCTCGGGGACGTTTGTGAATTTCTGGATAAATCTCATCAATATAAAGTTCTTCGGATCCGCGGCTCTGACCCGTAGTCTAGTTTCCCGCCACGTGCGCAGTTGTATATAATGTACGGCAGGCGACATGTGGCGGTGGATACAGCCCCCCCTCCCCCACATTCCAGATCTAGTGGATGAGTTCAGTTCTGTCATCCGCGGTGTTGTAATTCTAGGATCCGGCGCTCGACCATATGTTACCACAGCTCCGAAGCTAAACGCCGCCGAGTGCGAGGCTGGCAGCCCGGCGCCGGCAACAGCTGTGTGGTTAAAAATGCATAGAAAACTGTGCGTGGAAGGAGGCCCAGCGCGGACCCCGGCATGAAGAGCTGCCGCCGCCACAGCCCGCCAATCCCGACTCCCCAAAACGTATAAACATAACAAATTTTAATAATTGAGGCTGGGGATCCGGACGCCCCGGGGCACAGCGCGGAGCACATCACACCGCCCTCGGACTCCATGTTTTCTCTCGCAGCGATGAGCGGAAACGTGATACAACTTTAAATGAGGCCCCTGATTTCTTACAGATCGATCAGCTGATAATGAGACGAGCGGCACAAAATAGGAGCGAACGATTCCCAAAGTTACTTCCATTTAGATACAAGGAAGCAACAAAAATCTGGATACAAAGATGCAAATAGCCATTAAAGAGATAAATAATGAGGATGGGGGAGGGGTAGACTTAGCACCGGTCACACATAAGCTGCTAATTATTAACTTGTTAGAGGAACCGAAAACACTGGTCAGTCTAAGCTTCCCGGCTCATGAATAGAATACCAGAATAACAGTGAATACTGACACCGTGACAGCGTAGCAGGGGGGGGGGGTCACACAGAATCTGTTACCCGTGTAAGAGGCAAAGAGAACTCAGAAACAGAACATTAAAAGCCTTTTTTATTTTAGAGGGGAATGTCCATTAAGGTCTGATCATGAGACGCTACAAAGCTATGGAGATTCTTATTACAATGTGACTTTATGTTAAACAGGGGGAGCGATGCATTGTGGGAAGTAACAGCTCCCCAACAGCTAATAAACCCATAGACATGCCTGTAATAAAATGAATTCACCGGGCGTCTGCTAAACGGAAGGACGAGGGGGCGAGCGCAGGGCGACAAGACGACGTCCGCCACAAGGTGACCCCGTAACAAGGAGGAAAATCTATAGAGTCTCTCTGCGATTACAGTAAACACTGGCGGGATCTATAGAGCACACAAAAGCCATCATGTGACCTGTCACCTCCGCCCCACCGACCCGTCATCGAAACGTCTCCACCTCAATACACGAGCATAGGTACCCCGCTACAGGCGCAGAACATGTGGAATGTACCAATGGTGGGCGATGTATGCAGCTGTATGGCATACGCTGGGGGACAGGATAATGACACGCTGACACCTGGGGGACAGGATAATGACACTTGAGGTACAGGATAATGACACGCTGACACCTAGGGTACAGGATAATGACACTTGGGGTACAGGATAATGACACGCTGACACTTGGGTTACAGGATAATGATGCTGACACTTGGGGTACAGGATAATGACTGACACTTGGGGTACAGGATAATGATACACTGACACTTGGGGTACAGGATAATGACCCTGACACTTGAGGTACAGGATAATGACACACAGACACTTGGGGTACAGGATAATGATACACTGACACTTGGGGTACAGGATAATGACCCTGACACTTTGGGTACAGGATAATGACCCTGACACTTGGGGTACAGGATAATGACCCTGACACTTGGGGTACAGGATAATGACCCTGACACTTGGGGTACAGGATAATGACCCTGACACTTGGGGTACAGGATAATGACCCTGACACTTGGGGTACAGGATAATGACCCTGACACAGGTTTTGTGATTTGCCGCAGTGATTGGATACTGTGAGTCGCGTGCTGTAACCGGGGGCTGATATTCGGGGTTCGCGGACTCTTCAGACGAGAGGTGACATAAGGAATACAATGCGTGGAGACGTTTCACATCATACAATAAGAGGCTCCTGTATCCACACACGCTAAAGAGGGGCCCCGGGGAGCCACCTGGTGCCAACCCTAGAACAATGAGCAATGTCAGACCCAGACATCTGCCCAAGAGCTTGCACTCTACAGGAGGAGAATAGCTGGAGCCACAGCTCCCCCTGCAGGCCACTGAGGGGTAGTGCTCTGCGCAGGGAGGGGAATCTGTGCGGTTTCCTGGGATTTTCTGACTTTATTCCCACGCTGCGTTCTTTATCTCGGCGCGGCCGCCTCGTGCTTCTATTTTATTATTTTTACTGCCTCTCACCCGGGACGTGTAAGTGAATTTTTCAGCCATTGTGCAAGCAGAAGTAGGTCAGGGCGGGTTTTCTGTCTCATTCCTTCACGAACAGCAAGCAGAGATCTTGACAATGGGGAGGATTGGCTCTGCAGTGAATAATCTTTACTTCCATAAGACTTCACGAGTGTTTGTTACAATAGACAATGTATAAAACAGAATTGTTGTGTTTCATGCCGCAGGTCCCCCGATCATCTCCAGCACGCAGACGCAGCACGCCTTACACGGAGAGAAGGGGCAGATCAAGTGCTTCATCCGCAGCACCCCTCCCCCAGACCGGATCGTGAGTATGGATCACAGGGTCTTTTCTTTGGGACCGGTTAGAAGCTTCATTTTCAGATCTCCCCTCATTCAAACACGGACACAAAATTCTGCCGCCGCCGCTTTCCTACGAGCCATTTGCTGTATTTTGCATACGCGTCATTCAGCGCTGCTCTCCGTCCCTTGTTTTTTTGCGGTCGGATAACGCCCGCTACTCTGCAGAAGATCTCCTCAGACCTATTTGTAGCAACAACAGTCGGTGGCGTCCAAAATGGGGGAATTAACTCCGTCTCCCGATGAGGATTTTCCCTCTTGCTCTCAACTAAAACTAGCGATTCATTGGAACAATCTCTCCGTGAAAAGTGCCGCACTTAAAGGGACATCACCCCGCTGCTCAGTCACGACGTCCAAGCTCTGGTCTAAGGGCCAGATAATTTTTTTAAAGTTTTTTGACGCAGAAACCGTGTCGGAAAAATGCGTCAAAAAACGGCCAAAAATGCCTCCCGCGCCAAAAAAACGGCCCAAAATCTGCAAGCAGCAGATTTTATTTCTGTGTGTAAATGAATCCAACATGGAGTATAGAAGAGAATCTTGTTTTATGCTATACTCTAGTTGCATCCGAAGCTGCACTGACCGTACCACACGTCCCTGGAAACAAACAACAGTTTATCTACAATCAGAAATGCGGGAGTAAACGATAACATAGCTCAGGGGTCCGCAACCTACGGCACTCCAGCTGTTGTGAAACTACAATTCCCAGCATGCCTTTGGCTGGAAGTGCATGCTGGGAGTTGTAGTTTCACAACAGCTGGAGTGTCGGAGGTTGCTGACCATTTTCTTAGCTCCTGCAATGCATTGTATTCTATGAGTAGAACCAGCCAAATTTAATATGCAGCTCTTGATGTGATTAGAGTATAACACCTGGTGTCATTTGAGATCAGCACAAGATGAGGAAACTTGTAAACCTAGATTTAAAGTTTTTTTTTTTTTTTTTTTTACTTTCTAAAAGACTTTAATTCCTCAACATCTCTGCTGACTTGTCCTGCCCACACAGCTGTTTGGCTTGTTACAGGAGAGAGCTCTGATACACTGTAATGAGCGCAGTCTAGACAATCCTCTGTGGGGTAAACCTCCTGAACTCCAGACTGTTACAATGTATCAGCGCAGGTCAATGGAACGAATTATAAAGACAGGAGAGAGATTTGTGCTGCGGATGTGTTTAGCTCACAGAACATGGTCTACACTCGATGCAATTGTAACAAACCCTTCGCTGTGAGAAATATCAGAAACTGTTTTGCCACTTCCATTCACTGACAGAAAGCAAAAATATTTTTAAAAAGTGCAGAATGGAGACCTCAGCCTAGTTGTACAACTTTTCACCTTTATTTACATAGAACTGTAAAACCCCTTGAGCTTTGTAAATCTTCCCCGATAACAATGGCGTCCATGAGCGTGGCGCACGTCCGCGCAATTTTCCCAGAGAGTCGTGATTTTGTGAATTTACATTCTTAGCGTCTGCTCTGAATCCGGGCGGCGCCCGTCACCACAAGCGTCTCCCCCGGAGCCCACACCGCCCTCCTGTGTACCGGACACGTCTACCATCCACAACTCCTATTCCGGAGCCTCCAGTCGATACGCAGCTTCTCCACCGCGTCCTGCGCACATTCCAAAAATAAAACCAGGACAGCTTTGATCTTCTTTCTATCAATTCCAGCGCCCGCAGGCTCACAGATCGCTGAGGGGGAGAAGACGCTTTGTGTTTCTATTTTTACCTCTTCCACCTACACACAAACAAGGATCTCGCCAAGCCCGTGCGTTCTGTGCCGGAGACGCACAAACACTGATGGACTGATTAAGAGATAATCACGAGAGAACAAGTAATTGCATTACATATATACCCAGTCCCAACCCCCCCGGGGGACTTATCAGCTCGGTGGTCCCTGCACAGTAACGCCGCTCCCATCACTCACATTGGAAAACTCAGTTATAAAGTCCCAAATGATTCCTGTAACTTGGACCTGCAGCCGCCATGTTTCATATGTCTGCACCACATCCCCCACCACCACCGGAGGCTGTCCCCTCAGGGTATGTTCACGCGCTGTGTTTTCAGCCATTTTTCAGGGCGTTAAAGCCTCGAAAAACGCCTGAAAAAACGGAAGTTGAACGCCTCCAAACATCTGCCCATTGATTTCAATGGGAAAAACTTTTTTTTCGTTCAGGCGGGGCGTTTTTTTTACACGGCCGTTTGAAAAAATGGCGCGTATAAAAAATCCCCATAAAAAGAAGTGCATGTCACTTCCGGAGTCGTTTTTCATTGTGTCGATAGAAAAACAGCTCCAAAAACGCATAAAAAAACGCCTGATGCTTTAAAAACGGCTGAAAATCAGAGGCTGTGAAAACATCTCCGTATTTTACAGCCGCTTTTACTTTAGCGCGTGAACACGGCCTCAGAGTCCAGGAAGAAGCAAGCACTGAATGTTTGTGCCCTATAAGAACTCATTGTAGTTTCTGTTATTTCCTTTCTGAAACAACACGTCTTCAGGGTAAAGGCTGGAATCGCACGACCATGTTACGTCTGTAATGGACGGAACGTATTTCGGCCGCAAGTCCCGGACCGAACACACTGCAGGGAGCCGGGCTCCTAGCATCATACTTATGTACGACGCTAGGAGTCCCTGCCTCTCCGTGGAACTACTGTCCTGTACTGAAAACATGATTACAGTACGGGACAGTTGTCCTGCAGCGAGGCAGGGACTCCTAGTGTCGTACATAACTATGATGCTAGGAGCCCGGCTCCCTGCACTGTGTTCGGTCCGGGACTTGCGGCCGAAATACGTCCGTCCATTACGGACCGAACATGCTCGTGTGATTCCAGCCTTAGGTCAAGAAGTTTCCTCATCGGCACATACATAGAAATACAAGGTCCAGCCAGCTAATTGGCTGCATGTAACTCAGATTCTGATTGGTGCTTCAGAGCGTGCTGTGATTTCCTGCTCTGAGAAAGGCAGAAGGAGCTGCTTCCCTCATTGTTTCGGCACAGAGCTGATGGTTTTAAATCAGAGTAGTTTCAATGCACAATAGATGCTGAAAGATTTTTTTCTGGAGGACAGATTTTGGATGAAACACCCCTCTAAAGTTCAGGAACATGTGAACATTTTACAGTTTGCATCTGGACATAATCTACGGGATAATGAGAAATCATTGCTCAGTTCGACTTTGACTTTATTAAATTGTTTTTCTGATCGGCAATCACAGATGGTGAGAGTTGAAGGTTCTATGACAACCCCGACTGTCTCAGGGCCCTGCTGGGATCACAATCATTATCCACATACTATAGAATATAGAGGAATATCTATAGGACGCCCTAGTAAAGCTTAGGGGGGCGGTCAGGTATCAGGTGTCAATGGCCTTTCCTGTAGTCCATTAAACCTTAGACTGTAGGGGGCGCTCCAGACACTTTCACTGCCCGCATAGGTGAAGTAGTACGACCTTGGCCCTTTAATACCGAGGCCGATAACGAGACAATTCTCGGAGAGCTGCAAACATTATAGCGCCGGTATCGGGGGGGGGGCTTTTGACACTTTGAAGCTTCTCTGCGGTTTTTGATTTATTTTTGCTGATGTATACAGAACAGATGACACGATTATTGTCCCCCTCTTAGGCCTGGTCATGGAAAGAGAACGTCCTGGAATCAGGGACCTCTGGCCGGTACACGGTGGAGACCGTCAGCACAGACGAAGGCGTCATATCTACCCTGAGCATCAGCAACATCGTGAGGGCCGATTTCCAAACCATCTACAACTGCACGGCATGGAACAGCTTTGGCTCAGACACGGAGATCATACGACTGAAGGAACAAGGTGAGCACCCGGTCATAGGACCTCCTCCATCTCGAAGTATGCGCAGATAGTGGGGGTGGTAGTACGAACTAATAAACAAAATAGGAGTGGGGAATATTATTAGCTGCCCCGGTTCATTGCATTTTAGTTTATTGATCTTTTTGCCTGCACCTCCTGCTGGTTCAGTGTCTGTGGATGGAGCACGCGCTGCTGTATTGCATTGCAGGAGATGTAGGTTATTTTCTTCTTAGGTGGGCATTGGTAGCAGAGGCTGCGGTTTGCTCTAGGACACTGCACGGCTGAGGAGGATTTATTCGATTTATTACTGTACTTACTGTAGAATGCAGCGCTCCTACCAGCGTATACGGCGGCGAATATTACTGCGCTATAAAGAGTTTTCGATTTACGGGTGACTTCACACCTCGTGATCACGAACATTGTGCAGAGTAGAAAAAACATAGAATTACATAAAGCTGCAAATCCTTTTCTTTATATTGTACTGATCTGGAGGTCTTATACTCCAGTCACATCTAGAGCTGCAGTCAGAATACTGGTTTACACTCAGTTTGCAGGACCTCACTTCTTTCTGCTGGTTCATTGTCTGTACAGAACATGCACCAGCCATTAGCTATCCTGTATGGATCTGGATATCATGCCTTCTCCGGGATGTCAGGGGATCTTCTGTTTCCCCGCAGGCTGTATGACCCTCACAATTCGGTCAGCACCTGCTTGTTTAATGATGAGATAGAGTTTGCACCAGGCAAAACTTTCTACAAACAAAATATAAAAATCAACAGTGCCGTGCATTATGGCATCTCCGCTAAGCAGAATTATTTAATGCAGCTTTGGATGTTATTGGAGTAAAACCATGTAACTCAAGATCAATACAGCCAAAGGTTTACAGAGTTATTCCACATCACATGTTGTGCAAACTGTGAAATGACAAGTTATAATTTGCAGTCACAGGTTCAGGACAGTGACACCCCCGGCGGAGGGTCTTGTGCGCTCCCGATAGCGTGCAGATCACCGCCCTGGTCACTATGGACCCCCCTCAGGGAAATAATCTGCAGCTAAATCAGATGAAGAAAGTATTTTCAATATATAGTAAAATAGTGTTTCTCCAGCGTCCATCATGTCACACCCATTCGGTTCACCATCGCCTGAAGCTGCGGGGAGGTCGCGCAAATCTGTCACCCGGATCCCACGGCATTCAAATGCTTTACTAGAAATGTCTCCAGAAATACAGATCTGCTACACAAGGAAGGGAAATGAAGACCATCTGTTAGAGAAGTTTAGACTGGAGATGTTTGACTTGTGTAATGTCGGGCAGCCGGAGGGCCCGGTACGATATTACACGGCGCACAGTTCATCACCGCAACCTCATTACATTGTCTGTAAGGTTATTATGGCGGCTAATGTAGTAGAAGGAACGAAGGAGCCTTCAAGGTGAAACCTGACACCAACCGCTCACGTCGTATTCGTTTACAAAAAGTGCGCAACAGACTAAGGCCCCATGCACACCAACGGATTTTTGTGCCCGCAATTCACCTGCAAATCTGCAAGTGAATTGCGGCCCCTTTCATTTCTATGGGCCCCTGCATGGCCCCGGAGACCGGACCGCAGAAAGAACGGGCGTGTCTGGGCTCATAGGAAATAATGGACGCAGCCACGTGCAGGGCCCACGATCTGCGGGCGGCTCGCGGGTGACAATCCGTGGCCGTCCGAGCTGCAAATCACAACCGTGCACATGGCTAGAGTCGTGTGCATGAGGCCTTACGGGAAAGAGGCGGCCATTTTGGTCTGGTTAGACCATCGCCAAAATAGACGCAAAATTAAATCCGGATCATAGGTTTATATTTGTATCTTTTCCATAGAGTGCAGAGGGCTGTAAAAAGAATCAGTTGTAGCAGCGCAGCTTCTTAGTGTAGCAGAGCGGAGTTTGTCACTTTGCACAGTGTTTGGCCCTACGCACACGGCCGTAATTTTGATCCGCATTTACGGATCCATAACTGCGGATCAAAATTCTGATCCATTCATTTCTATGGCCCATGGACACCTTCCTGTATATTTACGGGTAAGTGTCTCGGCGGTGGAAATGACCCGCAAAAAATATTTTTTGCTTTTGTGGACCGTGCTCCTATACTTTATAATGGGAGCACGTCTCACAAATGCGGGTGACAGTCCGCGGCCGCCCGTGGCCGTAATTACGAACCGTACACAGGTATACAGCCGTGTGCATGAGGCCTTACCTGCGGTTTTCCACTGCACTGCAGGTAGAGTTACTGCATTATCATGCTGCACAGAAAAGCCCAAACATTTAAATCACTAATTGAGCTCTGCTACATCTGCATGACTCGCAGTATTTCATAAATGCAGGGGGAGGTGTAGTGTGGAAAACCTACATGACAAGGGAGTTACATAAATAGCAATTCCATTACAAAACGTAATCATTGAAAACATCCCATTCACAAACAGCGGGACTGCGGGAGTTCTGCTTCCATGTTATCCTGCCGACAGAGCTGTGTGATTACAGGGGGGACAGAGGTAGTGGTCGCTAGTGGGCCCTAGAGTCCCTCTGCCCCATATGAGGAGACCAATACTATAAATGAAGTGTAATAGTGAAGGACCTGTTAAAGATTTTACATACATTATACCCCCTGTGCAGGATGGACGTTTATTTCTTTGCTGGTTGTCAGCAGTAATAGATTTAATTATATTATATATCAATGAGGTCAGTAACAGGGGGCGGAGCTGTGACAACCTCTCACACATGATATACAGGCTGGTTGTCAGTAGTAATAGATGAATAGCTGTGACTGTATATAAGATGTGGATCTCATGTCTGATCACAATGTAATTATATTATATATCAGTGATGTCAGTAACAGGGGGCGGGGCTGTGACAACCTCTCACACATGATATACAGGCTGGTTGTCAGTAGTGATAGATGAATAGCTGTTACTGTATATAAGATGTGTGGATCTCATGTCTGATCACAATGTAATTATATTATATATCGGTGATGTCAGTAACAGGGGGCGGAGCTGTGACAACCTCTCACACATGATATACAGGCTGGTTGTCAGTAGTAATAGATGAATAGCTGTTACTGTATATAAGATGTGTGGATCTCATGTCTGATCACAGTGTAATTATATTATATATCAGTGATGTCAGTAACAGGGGGCGGGGCTGTGACAACCTCTCACACATGATATACAGGCTGGTTGTCAGTAGTAATAGATGAATAGCTGTGACTGTATATAAGATGTGTGGATCTCATGTCTGATCACAGTGTAATTATATTATATATCAGTGATGTCAGTAACAGGGGGCGGGGCTGTGACAACCTCTCACACATGATATACAGGCTGGTTGTCAGTAGTAATAGATGAATAGCTGTTACTGTATATAAGATGTGTGGATCTCATGTCTGATCACAATGTAATTATATTATATATCAGTGATGTCAGTAACAGAGGGCGGAGCTGTGACAACCTCTCACACATGATATACAGGCTGGTTGTCAGTAGTAATAGATGAATAGCTGTGACTGTATATAAGATGTGTGGATCTCATGTCTGATCACAATGTAATTATATTATATATCAGTGATGTCAGTAACAGGGGGCGGGGATGTGACCACCTCTCTCACATGGTATACAGGCTGGTTGTCAGTAGTAATAGATGAATAGCTGTGACTGTATATAAGATGTGTGGATCTCATGTCTGATCACATTGTAATTCTATTATATATCAATGGTGTCAGTAACAGGGGGCGGGGCTGTGACAACCTCTCACACATGATATACAAGCTGGTTGTCAGTAGTAATAGATGAATAGCTGTGACTGTATATAAGATGTGTGGATCTCATGTCTGATCACAATGTAATTATATTATATATCAGTGATGTCAGTAACAGGGGGCGGAGCTGTGACAACCTCTCACACATGATATACAGGCTGGTTGTCAGTAGTAATAGATGAATAGCTGTGACTGTATATAAGATGTGTGGATTTCATGTCTGATCACAGTGTAATTATATTATATATCAGTGATGTCAGTAACAGGGGGCGGGGCTGTGACAACCTCTCACACATGATATACAGGCTGGTTGTCAGTAGTAATAGATGAATAGCTGTGACTGTATATAAGATGTGTGGATTTCATGTCTGATCACAGTGTAATTATATTATATATCAGTGATGTCAGTAACAGGGGGCGGAGCTGTGACAACCTCTCACACATGATATACAGACTGGTTGTCAGTAGTAATAGATGAATAGCTGTTACTGTATATAAGATGTGTGGATCTCATGTCTGATCACAATGTAATTATATTATATATCAGTGATGTCAGTAACGGGGCGGGGCTGTGACAACCTCTCACACATGATACACAGGCTGGTTGTCAGTAGTAATAGATGAATAGCTGTTACTGTATATAAGATGTGTGGATCTCATGTCTGATCACAATGTAATTATATATCAGTGATGTCAGTAACAGGGGGCGGGGCTGTGACAACCTCTCACACATGGTATACAGGCTGGTTGTCAGGAGTAATAGATGAATAGCTGTGACTGTATATAAGATGTGTGGATCTCATGTCTGATCACAGTGTAATTATATAATATATCAGTGATGTCAGTAACAGGGGGCGGAGCTGTGACAACCTCTCACACATGGTATACAGGCTGGTTGTCAGGAGTAATAGATGAATAGCTGTGACTGTATATAAGATGTGTGGATCTCATGTCTGATCACAGTGTAATTATATAATATATCAGTGATGTCAGTAACAGGGGGCGGGGCTGTGACAACCTCTCACACATGATATACAGGCTGGTTGTCAGTAGTAATAGATGAATAGCTGTGACTGTATATAAGATGTGTGGATCTCATGTCTGATCACAATGTAATTATATATCAGTGATGTCAGTAACAGGGGGCGGGGCTGTGACAACCTCTCACACATGGTATACAGGCTGGTTGTCAGTAGTAATAGATGAATAGCTGTGACTGTATATAAGATGTGTGGATCTCATGTCTGATCACAGTG
This sequence comes from Rhinoderma darwinii, assembly GCF_050947455.1. Taxonomy (NCBI): domain Eukaryota; kingdom Metazoa; phylum Chordata; class Amphibia; order Anura; family Rhinodermatidae; genus Rhinoderma; species Rhinoderma darwinii. The sequence continues at coordinate 3,555,367 of NC_134696.1, forward strand.
TAATTATATTATATATCCGTGATGTCAGTAACAGGGGGCGGAGCTGTGACAACCTCTCACACATGATATACAGGCTGGTTGTCAGTAGTAATAGATGAATAGCTGTGACTGTATATAAGATGTGTGGATCTCATGTCTGATCACAGTGTAATTATATTATATATCCGTGATGTCAGTAACAGGGGGCGGAGCTGTGACAACCTCTCACACATGCAGCCTCTGGCATCCATAATAAAAATATATATTTTTGTAACACAGCAAGGTGTGCCGAGTACAAATTCTTAACCTACACCCGAGTTGGGACCCTACCTCGAGCACCCAAAGAAACCAGTGCCATCTGAACACAACCATATAACCTCTCACACATGGTATACAGGCTGGTTGTCAGGAGTAATAGATGAATAGCTGTCACTGTATATAAGGTGCACAGGTACCACCGACTATAAGGGTATGTGCACACACACTAATTACGTCCGTAATTGACGGACGTATTTCGGCCGCAAGTACCGGACCGAACACACTGCAGGGAGCCGGGCTCCTAGTATCATACTTATGTACGATGCTAGGAGTCCCTGCTACTCCGTGGAACTGCTGTCCCGTACTGAAAACATGATTACAGTACGGGACATTTGTCCTGCAGAGAGGCAGGGACTCCTAGCATCGTACATAAGTATGATGCTAGGAGCCCGGCTCCCTGCAGTGTGTTCGGTCCTGGACTTGCGGCCGAAATACGTCCGTCAATTACGGACGTAATTAGTGTGTGTGCACATACCCTAAAGCAATGATGTACTTTGGATGGAGTCCTTCTACTATTGAGGGGGGGGGGCTGATGCTCGTTCTAGAGAGGAAGTTTTAGAAAATGCTACAGATAACATCTTAGTAGGAAACTGCAGAAAACCGTCTTATCTGGCAGAAAGTGTTACTACACGTCATCTCACAGAACGACCCCCGGTGTGATCCAAGAAACCTTTCAGATTAAATGATTGCTGCAGCCGCCGCATATTAAATCACACAAAGTATGAATATTGTCATCTCAGTAATGTATCTCTTATTGATCACTGTCCTACTCAAAGTCCCATGTGAGTCTTAAAGGAGAACTCTTCCTGGAGAATTATCAGTTTCAATATCTTTCTATTTTGAACAAAAAAAAACCAGTAATATCCTGGGGGTCAGTGGCTGATGGGAGAATTGCATTTCTTGGTTTCATCCTCATCCCTCATGACTGCTGCTCTATTCTCTTTTTAAAAGTTAAAATATTAACATCATTAATAGCAAACATTACATAAGTGACAGAAAGAAGACGTTCTATAGATTCGTTTCAAGAGTTACTAATTCTCCTTATTTTATTTTAAATGTCCCTCCAATCAATTCTCAGTATAGATCACATTTTCTGTTACCATGGACAAGAATATAACTACTATAATACTGCCCCTATATACAAGATTATAACCACTATAATACTGCTCCTATATACAAGAATATAACTACTATAATACTGCCCCTATATACAAGATTATAACCACTATAATACTGCACCCTATATACAAGAATATAACTACTATAATACTGCCCCCTATATACAAGAATAGAACTACTATAATACTGCCCCTATATACAAGAATATAACTACTATAATACTGCCCCTATATACAAGAATATAACTACTATAATACTGCTCCTATATACAAAAATATAATTACTATAATACTGCTCCTATATACAAGAATATAACTACTATAATACTGCTCCCTATATACAAGAATATAACTACTATAATACTGCCCCTATATACAAGAATATAACTACTATAATACTGCCCCCTATATACAAGAATATAACTACTATAATACTGCCCCTATATACAAGAATATAACTACTATACTACTGCCCCTATATACAAGAATATAATTACTATAATACTGCTCCTATATACAAGAATATAACTACTATAATACTGCCCCTATATACAAGAATATAACTACTATAATACTGCCCCTATATACAAGAATATAACTACTATAATACTGCCCCCTATATACAAGAATATAACTACTATAATACTGCCCCTATATACAAGAATATAACTACTATAATACTGCCCCTATATACAAGAATATAACTACTATAATATTGCCCCTATATACAAGAATATAACTACTATAATACTGCCCCTATATACAAGACTATAACTACTATAATACTGCCCCTATATACAAGATTGTAACCACTATAATACTGCTCCCTATATACAGGAATATAACTACTATAATACTGCCCCTATATACAAGATTATAACCACTATAATATTGCTCCTATATACAAGAATATAACCACTATAATACTGCTCCCTATATACAAGAATATAACTACTATAATATTGCCCCCTATATACAAGATTATAACTACTATAATACTGCCTCCTATATACAAGAATATAACTACTATAATACTGCTCCTTTATACAAGATTATAACCACTATAATACTGCCCCTATATACAATATAACTACTATAATACTGCCTCCTATATACAAGAATATAACTACTATAATACTGCCCCCTATATACAAGATTATAACCACTATAATACTGCCTCTACATACAAGATTATAACTACTATAATACTGCCCCTATATACAATATAACTACTATAATACGGCTCCTATATACAAGAATATAACTACTATAATACTGCTCCTATATACAAGAATATAACCACTATAATACTGCTCCCTATATACAAGAATATAACTACTATAATACTGCTGCTATATACAAGAATATAACTACTATAATACTGCCCCCTATATACAAGAGTATAACTACTATAATACTGCTCCCTATATACAAGATTGTAACCACTATAATACTGCTCCCTATATACAGGAATATAACTACTATAATACTGCCCCTATATACAAGATTATAACCACTATAATACTGCTGCTATATACAAGAATATAACTACTATAATACTGCTCCTATATACAAGAATATAACTACTATAATACTGCCCCCTATATACAAGATTATAACTACTATAATACTGCCTCCTATATACAAGAATATAACTACTATAATACTGCCCCCTATATACAAGATTATAACCACTATAATACTGCCTCTATATACAAGATTATAACTACTATAATACTGCTCCTATATACAATATAACTACTATAATACGGCTCCTATATACAAGAATATAACTACTATAAATACTGCTCCTTTATACAAGATTAAACCACTATAATACTGCCCCTATATACAATATAACTACTATAATACGGCTCCTATATACAAGAATATAACTACTATAATACTGCTCCTATATACAAGAATATAACTACTATAATACTGCTCCTATATACAAGAATATAACCACTATAATACTGCTCCCTATATACAAGAATATAACTACTATAATACTGCTGCTATATACAAGAATATAACTACTATAATACTGCATCCTATATACAAGAATATAACTACTATAATACTGCCCCCTATATACAAGAATATAACTACTATAATACTGCCCCCTATATACAAGAATATAACTACTATATTACTGCCCCCTATATACAAGAATATAACTACTATAATACTGCCCCCTATATACAAGAATATAACTACTATAATACTGCTCCTATATACAAGAATATAACTACTATAATACTGCTCCTATATACAAGAATATAACTACTATAATACTGCCCCCTATATACAAGAATATAACTACTATAATACTGCTCCTATATACAAGAATATAACTACTATAATACTGCTCCTATATACAAGAATATAACTACTATAATACTGCCCCTATATACAAGAATATAACTACTATAATACTGCCCCTATATACAAGAATATAGCTACTATAATACTGCTCCTATATATGAGAATATAACTGCTATAATACTGCTCCTATATACAAGAATATAACTACTATAATACTGCTCCTATATACAAGAATATAACTACTATAATACTGCCCCTGTATACAAGAATATAACTGCTATAATACTGCTCCTATATACAAGAATATAACTACTATAATACTGCTCCTATATACAAGAATATAACTACTATAATACTGCTCCTATATACAAGAATATAACTACTATAATACTGCTCCTATATGCAAGAATATAACTACTATAATACTTGTTAGGGATCTGCCAGGTACTTCATCTAGCTATACTCCTGGGATTAATCAATCCACACCTGAGGCCAGACCTGTTCGACTGACACCATCTCCCACCAACCAGGGTGGCAGGCTCAGGAGTGGGAGAGCCTATCGCGGCCTGGTCTGTCGGAGTTAGCTCCGCCCCCTGCCCTTTATTACCTGCCCTGTGCTCTCCCTCAGTGCTTGTAATTCTTTTGCATTCCTGGCCCCACTGCTGCTTGCTCCAGCCTGCTTCTGCCGTGCTTCTGCCTTGCTGCAGTTCTGCTTGACCTGCTTTGCTTTGCCCCTGGCTTGCTTCTGTCTCCGTGCCCGCTCGGGTGTACTCACTTCGTCCTGGTCCTGACTGTTCGTTCGCCGCCCCGTTTCCTCGTGGCGTTCCGTGGCTACTGCCCCTTCCCTTGCGTGTTCCCTGTTTGTCTTCCTGTGCACTTAGCCAGCGTAGGGACCGCCGCCCAGTTGTACCTCGTCGCCTAGGGCGGGTCGTTGCAAGTAGGCAGGGACAGGGCGGTGGGTAGATTAGGGCTCACTTTCCCTTCACCTCCTTCCTGCCATTACATAATTACAAGCCCTTACCTAGTCTACCATTTCTCCTACGCTGACGCTATCATGGACCCCCTTGAGACCCTGACCTTAGCAGATGCAGGGCCTCTCCCTACAGGTCCAGGCCCTGGTCCAAAGGGTCAATCAGGGTGACGCTGCTTTAGTAGTACCCCTCACCTCACCTCTAGAACCCGACCTCAAGTTACCTGACCGGTTTTCAGGGGACCGTAAGACGTTTCTCTCCTTCCGGGAGAGTTGCAGACTGTATTTCCGCCTAAAGCCCCACTCCTCAGGTTCCGAGAACCAGCGGGTGGGTATCATCATATCCCGACTCCAGGAAGGGCCCCAAGAGTGGGCCTTCTCCTTGGCTCCTGACGCCCCTGAACTTTCCTCTGTTGATCGTTTTTTCTCTGCCCTCGGACTCATTTACGACGAGACTGACAGGACTGCTTTAGCCGAGAGTCAGCTGGTGACCTTACGTCAGGGTAGGAGACCGGTTGAGGAATACTGTTCTGATTTTAGGAAGTGGTGCGTAGCTTCTCAGTGGAACGATCCGGCCCTAAGGTGCCAGTTTAGGTTAGGGTTATCTGACGCCCTGAAGGATCTGCTGGTTAGCTACCCCTCGCCTGACTCCCTTGACCAGGTTATGGCCCTAGCAGTACGACTTGACCGACGTCTCAGGGAACGTCAGCTAGAACGCTTCAGTGTGCTCCCCTCTGACTTTTCTGCGATCCCCCCCGAGGTCCCGTCTCCTCGCCCCTCCACGGAGGACTCGGAGGTACCTATGCAACTCGGGGCCTCCATGTCCCCTCGACAACGTAGGGAGTTTCGCAGAATGAATGGTCTCTGCTTCTACTGTGGGGACGACAAGCATCTACTGAATACCTGTCCCAGGCGCAAGAATAAGAAGCCGGAAAACTTCCGCGCCTAAGTGATCATCGGGGAGGTCACTTGGGCGCACAGGTATTTCCCGTTAATGTGAAACGCAATAAAATTTTGCTTCCCTTTCAGGTCTCGTTTGCTGGCCGGTCTGCCACGGGCAGTGCTTTCGTGGATTCTGGCTCATCTGCTAATATCATGTCTGTGGAATTTGCTATGTCTCTAAAGATGCCTTGTATTGATTTACCTTATCCTATCCCTGTAGTAGGAATCGACTCAACCCCCCTTGCTAATGGTTATTTTACTCAGCATACTCCTGTTTTTGAACTCCTGGTTGGCTCCATGCATTTGGAGCAGTGCTCTGTACTGGTGATGCAGGGATTATCGTCTGATCTGGTTTTAGGCCTTCCCTGGTTGCAGTTGCATAATCCCACATTTGATTGGAATACTGGGGATCTCACCAAATGGGGTAATGAATGTCTTATGTCATGTCTTTCTGTTAACTCTATTTCTCCCCGGGAGGAGGTGAACACGCTTCCTGAGTTTGTTCAGGACTTCGCCGATGTGTTTTCTAAGGAGGCCTCCGAGGTGTTGCCCCCCCATAGAGATTACGATTGCGCTATCGATTTGGTGCCTGGTGCCAAGCTTCCTAAGGGTAGGATATTTAATCTTTCATGTCCTGAACGTGAAGCTATGAGGGTGTATATCCAAGAATGCCTGGCCAAGGGTTTCATTCGCCCCTCGACTTCTCCTGTAGGTGCTGGCTTCTTCTTCGTGGGGAAGAAGGATGGTGGTCTTAGGCCGTGCATTGATTATCGTAACCTGAATAAGGTCACCGTAAGGAACCAGTACCCACTTCCTTTGATTCCGGATCTTTTTAATCAGGTTCAGGGAGCCCAATGGTTTTCTAAGTTCGATCTACGGGGGGCATATAACCTTATCCGCATCAAAGAGGGGGATGAGTGGAAAACTGCGTTCAACACACCCGAGGGTCATTTCGAATACCTGGTCATGCCCTTTGGGTTGTGTAATGCCCCTGCTGTCTTCCAGAATTTTATTAATGAAATCCTGAGAGAGTACCTGGGTAATTTTCTTGTTGTGTACCTTGATGACATACTGGTGTTTTCCAAGGACTGGTCCTCCCACGTGGAGCATGTCAGGAAGGTGCTCCAGGTCCTTCGGGAGAATAATCTGTTTGCTAAGACTGAAAAATGTGTCTTTGGGGTACAGGAGATACCATTTTTAGGGCAAATCCTCACTCCTCATGAATTCCGCATGGACCCTGCCAAGGTTCAAGCTGTGGCGGAATGGGTCCAACCTGCCTCCCTTAAGGCGTTACAGTGTTTTTTAGGGTTCGCCAACTATTACAGGAGATTTATTGCCAACTTCTCGGTCGTCGCTAAGCCTCTTACGGACCTTACCCGCAAGGGTGCCGATGTCCTCCATTGGCCCCCTGAGGCCGTCCAGGCCTTTGAGACTCTCAAGAAGTGCTTTATCTCGGCCCCAGTGCTGATTCAGCCCAACCAAGAGGAGCCATTTATTGTGGAGGTTGACGCTTCCGAGGTGGGAGTGGGGGCCGTCTTGTCCCAGGGTACCAGCTCCCTCACCCATCTCCGCCCCTGTGCTTACTTCTCTAGGAAGTTTTCGCCCACGGAGAGTAACTATGATATTGGCAACCGCGAACTTCTAGCCATTAAATGGGCTTTTGAGGAGTGGCGGCACTTCCTGGAGGGGGCCAGACACCAGGTAACGGTCCTTACGGATCACAAGAATCTGGTTTTCCTAGAATCGGCCCGGAGGCTTAATCCTAGACAAGCTCGGTGGGCACTATTCTTTACCAGATTTAATTTCTTGGTTACCTATAGGGCTGGGTCCAAGAATATTAAGGCTGACGCTCTGTCACGTAGTTTCATGGCCAATCCTCCTTCCGAGAAGGATCCTGCTTGTATTTTACCCCCTGGTATAATCGTCTCTGCCACGGATTCTGATTTAGCTTCTGATATCGCGGCTGATCAGGGTGCAGCTCCCGGGAACGTCCCTGGGGACAAACTGTTTGTTCCCCTGCAATACCGGCTGAGGGTACTCAGGGAAAACCATGACTCCGCTCTATCTGGTCATCCTGGCATCTTGGGCACCAAACACCTCATTACCAGAAACTATTGGTGGCCTGGGTTGCCTAAAGATGTTAGGGCTTACGTCGCCGCTTGTGAGGTTTGCGCTAGGTCCAAAACCCCTAGGTCCCGACCTGCGGGCCTACTACGTTCCTTGCCCATTCCCCAGAGACCTTGGACCCATATCTCCATGGATTTTATCACCGATTTGCCTCCATCTCAGGGCAAGTCGGTGGTGTGGGTGGTAGTCGACCGCTTCAGCAAGATGTGCCACTTTGTGCCCCTTAAGAAGCTACCTAACGCCAAGACGTTAGCTTCTTTGTTTGTGAAACACATCCTGCGTCTCCATGGGGCCCCAGTCAATATCGTTTCTGACAGAGGGGTACAATTTGTTTCCTTATTTTGGAGAGCTTTTTGTAAAAAGTTGGAGATTGATCTGTCCTTCTCCTCCGCCTTCCATCCCGAAACTAATGGCCAAACGGAAAGGACCAACCAATCCCTGGAACAATATTTAAGGTGTTTCATCTCTGACTGTCAATTCGATTGGGTCTCATTCCTTCCCCTTGCTGAATTTTCCCTGAATAACCGGGTCAGTAACTCGTCAGGGGTCTCCCCGTTTTTCTGTAATTTCGGGTTTAACCCCAGGTTCTCCTCCGTCTCCCCTGGTTGTTCCAATAATCCTGAGGTAGAGGAGGTTCATCGGGAACTGTGCACTGTCTGGGCCCAGGTTCAGAAGAACCTAGAGGCGTCCCAGAGCGCACAAAAGATTCAGGCGGATAGTAGACGTTCTGCTAACCCCCGATTTGTCGTCGGGGATTTGGTCTGGTTGTCGTCCAGGAACTTGCGCCTTAAGGTCCCGTCCAGGAAGTTTGCTCCCCGATTTATTGGACCTTATAAGATCATTGAAGTCCTCAACCCTGTATCCTTCCGTCTGGAGCTCCCCCCATCCTTTCGCATACATGACGTCTTCCATGCCTCCCTCCTTAAACGCTGCTCCCCGTCCTGGTCCCCCTCGAGGATACCTCCTGTTCCCGTTCTCACCCCTGAGGGGGTGGAATTCGAGGTGGCCAAGATTATGGACAGTAGGATGGTCCAGGGCTCCCTCCAGTACCTGGTCCATTGGAGAGGATACGGGCCGGAGGAGAGGACTTGGGTACCTGCCCGTGATGTTCACGCTGGGGTATTGATCAGGAGGTTCCACCTCCTCTTCCCCACTAAACCGGGTCCCCTTAGTAAGGGTCCGGTGGCCCCTCATAAAAGGGGGAGTACTGTTAGGGATCTGCCAGGTACTTCATCTAGCTATACTCCTGGGATTAATCAATCCACACCTGAGGCCAGACCTGTTCGACTGACACCATCTCCCACCAACCAGGGTGGCAGGCTCAGGAGTGGGAGAGCCTATCGCGGCCTGGTCTGTCGGAGTTAGCTCCGCCCCCTGCCCTTTATTACCTGCCCTGTGCTCTCCCTCAGTGCTTGTAATTCTTTTGGATTCCTGGCCCCACTGCTGCTTGCTCCAGCCTGCTTCTGCCGTGCTTCTGCCTTGCTGCAGTTCTGCTTGACCTGCTTTGCTTTGCCCCTGGCTTGCTTCTGTCTCCGTGCCCGCTCGGGTGTACTCACTTCGTCCTGGTCCTGACTGTTCGTTCGCCGCCCCGTTTCCTCGTGGCGTTCCGTGGCTACTGCCCCTTCCCTTGCGTGTTCCCTGTTTGTCTTCCTGTGCACTTAGCCAGCGTAGGGACCGCCGCCCAGTTGTACCTCGTCGCCTAGGGCGGGTCGTTGCAAGTAGGCAGGGACAGGGCGGTGGGTAGATTAGGGCTCACTTTCCCTTCACCTCCTTCCTGCCATTACAATACTGCTCCTATATACAAGAATATAACTACTATAATACTGCCCCTATATACAAGAATATAACTACTATAATATTGCCCCCTATATACAAGAATATAACTACTATTATACTGTTCCTATATACAAGAATATAACTACTATAATACTGCCCCCTATATACAAGAATATAACTACTATAATACTGCTCCTATTTATACAAGACTATAACTACTATAATATTGCCCCCTATATACAAGAATATAACTACTATTATACTGTTCCTATATACAAGAATATAACTACTATAATACTGCCCCCTATATACAAGAATATAGCTACTATAATACTGCTCCTATATATGAGAATATAACTACTATAATACTGCTCCTATATACAAGAATATAACTACTATAATACTGCTCCTATATACAGGAATATAACTACTATAATACTGCTCCTATATACAAGTATATAACTACTATAATACTGCTCCTATATACAAGGATATAACTACTATAATACTGCTCCTATATACAAGAATATAACTACTATAATACTGCCCCCTATATTCAAGAATATAACTACTATAATACTGCCCCTATATACAAGAATATAACTACTATAATACTGCTCCCTATATACAAGAATATAACTACTATAATACTGCTCCTATATACAAGAATATAACTATTATAATACTGCCCCCTATATACAAGAATATAACTGCTATAATACTGCTCCCTATATACAAGAATATAACTACTATAATACTGCTCCTATATACAAGAATATAACTATTATAATACTGCACCCTATATACAAGAATATAACTACTATAATACTGCTCCCTATATACAAGAATATAACTACTATAATACTGCCACCTATATACAAGAATATAACTACTATAATACTGCTCCCTATATACAGGAATATAACTACTATAATACTGCTCCTATATACAAGAATATAACTACTATAATACTGCTCCTATATACAAGAATATAACTACTATAATACTGCTCCCTATATACAAGAATATAACTACTATAATACTGCCACCTATATACAAGAATATAACTACTATAATACTGCTCCCTATATACAGGAATATAACTACTATAATACTGCTCCTATATACAAGAATATAACTACTATAATACTGCTCCTATATACAAGAATATAACTACTATAATACTGCTCCCTATATACAGGAATATAACTACTATAATACTGCCCCTTATATGCAAGAATATAACTACTATAATATTGCCCCCTATATACAAGAATATAACTACTATAATACTGCTCCCTATATACAGGAATATAACTACTATAATACTGCTCCCTATATACAGGAATATAACTACTATAATACTGCTCCTATATACAAGAATATAACGACTATAATACTGCTCCTATATACAAGAATATAACTACTATAATACTGCTCCCTATATACAGGAATATAACTACTATAATACTGATCCCTATATACAGGAATATAACTACTATAATACTGTTCCCTAGATACAAGAATATAACTACTATAATACTGCTCCCTATATATAAGAATATTACTACTATAATACTGCCACCTATATACAAGAATATAACTACTATAATACTGCTCCCTATATACAGGAATATAACTACTATAATACTGCTCCCTATATACAGGAATATAACTACTATAATACTGATCCCTATATACAGGAATATAACTACTATAATACTGCCCCTATATACAAGAATATAACTACTATAATATTGCCCCCTATATACAAGAATATAACTACTATAAGGGTATGTGCACACACACTAATTACGTCCGTAATTGACGGACGTATTTCGGCCGCAAGTCCCGGACCGAACACAGTGCAGGGAGCCGGGCTCCTAGCATCATAGTTATATACGATGCTAGGAGTCTCTGCCTCTCTGCAGGACAACTGTCCCGTACTGTAATCATGTTTTCAGTACGGGACAGTAGTTCCGGCTCCCTGCACTGTGTTCGGTCCACTACTTGCGGTCTAAATACGTCCGTCAATTACGGACGTAATTAGTGTGTGTGCACATACTCTAATACTGCTCCCTATATACAGGAATATAACTACTATAATACTGCTCCCTATATACAGGAATATAACTACTATAATACTGCCCCCTATATACAAGAATATAACTACTATAATACTGCTCCTATATACAGGAATATAACTACTATAATACTGCTCCCTATATACAAGAATATAACTACTATAATACTGCCCCCTATATACAAGAATATAACTGCTATAATACTGCTCCTATATACAAGAATATAACTACTATAATACTGCCCCCCTATATACAAGGATATAACTACTACAATACTGCCCCTATATACAAGAATATAACTACTATAATACTGCCCCTATATACAAGAATATAACTACTATAATACTGCCCCTATATACAAGAATATAACTACTATAATACTGCCCCATATACAAGAATATAACTACTATAATAATGCCCCTATATACAAGAATATAACTACTATAATACTGCCCCTATATACAAGAATATAACTACTATAATACTGCTCCTATATACAAGAATATAACTACTATAATACTTCCCCTATATACAAGAATATAACTACTATAATACTGCCCCCTATATACAAGAATATAACTACTATAATACTGCCCCTATATACAAGAATATAACTACTATAATACTGCTCCTATATACAAGAATATAACTACTATAATATTGCCCCCTATATACAAGAATATAACTACTATAATACTGCTCCTATATACAAGAATATAACTACTATAATACTTCCCCTATATACAAGAATATAACTACTATAATACTGCCCCCTATATACAAGAATATAACTACTATAATACTGCCCCTATATACAAGAATATAACTACTATAATACTGCTCCTATATACAAGAATATAACTACTATAATACTGCCCCTATATACAAGAATATAACTACTATAATACTGCCCCCTATATACAAGAATATAACTACTATAATACTGCCCCTATATACAAGAATATAACTACTATAATACTGCCCCTATATACAAGAATATAACTACTATAATACTGCCCCTATATACAAGAATATAACTACTATAATACTGCCCCCTATATACAAGAATATAACTACTATAATACTGCCCCTATATACAAGAATATAACTACTATAATACTGCCCCTATATACAAGAATATAACTACTATAATACTGCCCCTATATACAAGAATATAACTACTATAATACTACCCCTATATACAAGAATATAACTACTATAATACTGCTCCTATATATAAGAATATAACTACTATAATACTGCTCCTATATACAAGAATATAACTACTATAATACTGCCCCCTATATTCAAGAATATAACTACTATAATACTGCTCCTATATACAAGAATATAACTACTATAATACTGCCCCTATATACAAGAATATAACCACTATAATACTGCCCCTATATACAAGAATATAACTACTATAATACTACAGACTCTGTACAAGAAAATCCTGGCTTATTGAAACAAGGTCCATTAGAAAGTTGTAGAACATTTAACCTTTATTTCCTGGAAATCCCCTTGAAGTGACATGTCTGCAGCCGGCGAGTTGACGTCACCAGTATTAAACACAGGAACCATCATCATGTTTGGAAGTGATTGCAAAACCAGGGAGAAAAATGTAGGAGGAAAAGTAGACTTTACCAATAAGCCCTTGAAGTTATTATGAAGTGTGAAGTGCCGCTTCTATTCACTGACAGCGAGGGGTTAAGGATGCGCTACTTGTTGGAGGGCCTCCAAGCCAGCACGGATTTTATTAAATGGTGGGGCAGGCAGGTGGAGAGCGCTCATTAAAGTTTGATTTATAGTCGCCGTTGTCATGTAGATTGAATCGGAACTAAATGAACTGCTCAGATTTAGCCTTGGGCACCTTGCAACCTAAGCGGAGACTGTGGCCGCACGGTCAGATGGTGTCATGGAGATTGCAGATGGTTCTTACTAGTTGTGTGCATCGATAGAGGGAGAGGAAGACCATGAGTGAGCTTTGCAGAACCCTGGACCTGTGTGACTGCTCTACAGAACCATTCATAGACGCACAACCATTGTGTAGACACATTCACCTTATCCTGACCCTTCCCAAACGAAGTTCACGCTCTTATCCACAATACTCTGATGGGCAGCCATGCCCATGCACCCCTGACTCTGCTCGGCAACCATGCCCCTGCACCGCAGACTCTGCTCGGCAACCATGCCCTTGCACCGCAGACTCTGCTCGGCAGCCATGCCCCTGCACCGCAGACTCTGCTCGGCAGCCATGCCCCTGCACCGCAGACTCTGCTCGGCAGCCATGCCCCTGCACCGCAGACTCTGCTCGGCAGCCATGCCCCTGCACCGCAGACTCTGCTCGGCAGCCATGCCCCTGCACCGCAGACTCTGCTCGGCAGCCATGCCCCTGCACCGCAGACTCTGCTCGGCAGCCATGCCCCTGCACCGCAGACTCTGCTCGGCAGCCATGCCCCTGCACCGCAGACTCTGCTCGGCAGCCATGCCCCTGCACCGCAGACTCTGCTCGGCAGCCATGCCCCTGCACCGCAGACTCTGCTCGGCAGCCATGCCCCTGCACCGCAGACTCTGCTCGGCAGCCATGCCCCTGCACCGCAGACTCTGCTCGGCAGCCATGCCCCTGCACCGCAGACTCTGCTCGGCAGCCATGCCCCTGCACCGCAGACTCTGCTCGGCAGCCATGCCCCTGCACCGCAGACTCTGCTCGGCAACCATGCCCTTGCACCGCAGACTCTGCTCGACAGCCATGCCCCTGCACCGCAGACTCTGCTCGGCAGCCATGCCCCTGCACCGCAGACTCTGCTCGGCAGCCATGCCCCTGCACCGCAGACTCTGCTCGGCAGCCATGCCCCTGCACCGCAGACTCTGCTCGGCAGCCATGCCCCTGCACCGCAGACTCTGCTCGGCAGCCATGCCCCTGCACCGCAGACTCTGCTCGGCAGCCATGCCCCTGCAACCTAAGCGGAGACTGTGGCCGCACGGTCAGATGGTGTCATGGAGATTGCAGATGGTTCTTACTAGTTGTGTGCATCGATAGAGGGAGAGGAAGACCATGAGTGAGCTTTGCAGAACCCTGGACCTGTGTGACTGCTCTACAGAACCATTCATAGACGCACAACCATTGTGTAGACACATTCACCTTATCCTGACCCTTCCCAAACGAAGTTCTCGCTCTTATCCGCAATACTCTGATGGGCAGCCATGCCTCTGCACCGCACACTCTGCTCGGCAGCCATGCCCATGCACCCCTGACTCTGCTCGGCAGCCATGCCCCTGCACCGCAGACTCTGCTCGGCAACCATGCCCTTGCACCGCAGACTCTGCTCGGCAACCATGCCCTTGCACCGCAGACTCTGCTCGGCAACCATGCCCCTGCACCGCAGACTCTGCTCGGCAGCCATGCCCCTGCACCGCAGACTCTGCTCGGCAGCCATGCCCCTGCACCGCAGACTCTGCTCGGCAGCCATGCCCCTGCACCGCAGACTCTGCTCGGCAGCCATGCCCCTGCACCGCAGACTCTGCTCGGCAGCCATGCCCCTGCACCGCAGACTCTGCTCGGCAGCCATGCCCCTGCACCGCAGACTCTGCTCGGCAGCCATGCCCCTGCACCGCAGACTCTGCTCGGCAGCCATGCCCCCGCACCGCAGACTCTGCTCGGCAGCCATGCCCCCGCACCGCAGACTCTGCTCGGCAGCCATGCCCCTGCACCGCAGACTCTGCTCGGCAGCCATGCCCCTGCACCGCAGACTCTGCTCGGCAGCCATGCCCCTGCACCGCAGACTCTGCTCGGCAGCCATGCCCCTGCACCGCAGACTCTGCTCGGCAGCCATGCCCCTGCACCGCAGACTCTGCTCGGCAGCCATGCCCCTGCACCGCAGACTCTGCTCGGCAGCCATGCCCCTGCACCGCACACTCTGCTCGGCAGCCATGCCCCTGCACCGCACACTCTGCTCGGCAGCCATGCCCCTGCACCGCACACTCTGCTCGGCAGCCATGCCCCTGCACCGCACACTCTGCTCGGCAGCCATGCCCCTGCACCGCACACTCTGCTCGGCAGCCATGCCCCTGCACCGCACACTCTGCTCGGCAGCCATGCCCCTGCACCGCACACTCTGCTCGGCAGCCATGCCCCTGCACCGCACACTCTGCTCGGCAGCCATGCCCCTGCACCGCACACTCTGCTCGGCAGCCATGCCCCTGCACCGCACACTCTGCTCGGCAGCCATGCCCCTGCACCGCACACTCTGCTCGGCAGCCATGCCCCTGCACCGCACACTCCGCTCGGCAGCCATGCCTCTGCACCGTACACTCTGCTCGGCAGTCATGCCTCTGCACCGCGCACTCTGCCCGGCAGCCATGCCTCTGCACCGCGCACTCTGCTCGGCAGCCATGCCTCTGCACCATACACTCTGCTCCGCAGCCATGCCTCTGCACCGCACACTCCGCTCAGCAGCCATGCCCCTGCACCGCACACTCTGCTCCGCAGCCATGCCTCTGCACCGCACACTCTGATCGGCAGACATGCCTTTCTATCATGCATTCTGCGGAGCTGTGGTAATGCCTTATTGCTTGTCACCCAACTTTCCCAGAAACAGAAATAACATTTATAACAACTTAGCATCAGACCAGGACACAGATTATATACAGTAGATTTCATGTTAGAGGGAAACGCTCTTCCTAAGCACGTCGTTTCCAGAGTCACCTGAAGGATTTATAGTATTAACAATCGATCGCTACCCTTAAAGTAAAGCGTCTGCGGAACGCGGTTTTCTTTTCCTCCTGTAAAAACTAATAAAGTCGCCAGCTGTTCCCTTAATCTGGACCCGCACGGAGGACATCTGTCAAACAAGACGCAAATTCAAAAAAATGACACAAATTAAAAGTGTCTTCTGCTGTCTGCCGGAGCGCGATACCGATCCCACAGTCACCGGCGTCAAGATCCTGTCACACAAAGTGACGGCATTAACCAAATTGTGCGCTGGATATAGATTTTATTATTCCCGGGGACTGGCAAGTCTCAGCGACTTCTATATGTGGAGTCTCACGGTAAAGGGCCGACCAGTAAATGAGTCGTCGTGTAATGAAAAGTTCTGTGACTTTATGATATACTTTGTGTTTCAATTCCTCCATTTTTTAAATCATGATCAGCTTGCTGTAAGTGAATGGGAACATGCTTGTTTAAAATACATCCTAGTCCAGCTCACACAGCTGATGTCCTTGTTACATTTGTATCCAGTCTAGACTATATGTGACATCATAAGTCTGGAGCGATACAATGTATCAGAGCAGGAAAAATGTCAGGACAGGAGAGGTTTAACTCACAGATGACCAGTCATTTCCCTACTAAAAAAAATGAAAATTTTTTGGCAGCCCCCATTGCTGTCATCTATGCTCAGGCTGAAATCCCTCCTATTCGGGTACATCCGCACTGCGCAAACACTGCTGAATTTCTATCCAAAATTTTTTGTGCAGAAATCCCGCAGCGTATTCCAGAAGCAAAAAAGTGGATGAGGTCTGAACCAACGAAAAAAAAACTGCAGAAAACGTGCGCCGAAATTGACCTGCGGTGCGGATTCTCGACCTGCAACGTGTCAATTTCTCTTGAGAAAATTCTGCGGAAACTGCAGCGTAATACAGGATTAGCATTGACGAGGAGTTTCCAGGAAATCTCATGTACACACTGCTGTATTTTCCGGTACGTAAATTGACCTGCAACGCGGATGTTACAATTCGTAGCGTGTCAATTTATTTTGTGTTTCCGCTAGTGAATTCTATCTGCCTAGTGCAGAGGAAAAATCGCACCAAAAAACGAAGCATGAAGACGCTGCGATTTAAGCATCAAAAACGTAAAAAAAAAAAAAAAAAAAATCGCACCAAAAAACGCATTAAAAACCTGCAAATTTTCGGCGTATTGCTGCCGTTTTGGTGCGTATTTTACACTGCAAATTACGCAGCGTGTGCAGGTAGCCTAAGGCCTTGTTCACACAGTGCAGATTTTGCATGTATTTTTTTGGCTTAGTAAAAGAGACAACTCTTGCTGCTGCTGTCTTTTGGGAAACCCTGGTCTAGATTGATGCATTGTAACGAGCCCATCAGTTGTTTAAGCGAGATGTAAGCAATGTTTCAATTCACCAACAGCAAGCAGAGATAATAACAATTGTGACACTCAAATAATATTAATGTTGCAGAACTTTTCATTATACAAAGATCTTTATTTACATGAAACTGGAAAATCTCTTTAAAAAGTGATTATAAAGTTTTTCATATAAAGCAATGAAAACCTCCATCCTTTACACTGCAGGCTGCATTCACAACTAAAGAATGGAGGAACATAGAAATAAGGTTTATATTACAAAATGACTTATGGCTCTACTTGTAAAAAGGTTGATGGCTTCTCTAAATTCTCCCGGGTGTGGGGTGGATCTGGGGGTGTAGAGCCCCACTTTTTACTGTCTATCAAATGACTGCAGATATTCACTGACTCAATTCTGGTAATTTAGACTTGGAGATTCATCAGCATTTTTTTTTTTTGGGCTCACTGCCCAAAACGGGCCGACGTCCCAAATGGATTCTCGCTCTTTTGCCTTGAGAAGGAATCCATTAAAATGTCATCCTGCGCTCAGGACCCCTAAATCTCCCCCGTCCCGAGCGCTCAGCCTAAATAGTTTTGATTGAGTGTCGCTTTTTATTAAAGTAGATTATATATTTTCAAGGCTCAAATGTAGGAAAATGTGTTCCACCTCTAATCAGAAGGAATGGACATAAAAAATACGAGCGCCACTTTAGGTGGCTCAGAAATGCCACTGATTTAATGGCGGTGCATGAGTGACCCCCTCCCCCTCTTCTTGTCATTAGCGAGTCCTCAGTAAATCTTATGTAGTAGCATGCCGAAACCTTCAGCCGTGCCAGGCTATAGACACCTGTTTTATCTTTAAACAGGTCGGAACGCGCGGTCAGGAGCAAGTGTGGAACCAGGTATGACTTCATAACGTCCAGGTGAATATCCCCCGCTCTGTGTGTGTCCCCCCCCCCCATGATGAATGACCGAGATGGGGGCTGAAGACTCAACAGAACTTTCCACACTTCTCAGTCTCTTACGTTACTTATTTAGACTTGTCTGTATATTCACAGGTAACGTGGCTTCATGACTGTATTTATGTACCGCAAGAGCATCCCCCCCTCCACAGCAATAAAACCCCCAGTAAATAGAAGTCCATAGTCATCCTCCTACTGGGAAAGCTGGGCGACAAACAATATGGCTGCCTTTACAGTCCAGTCCGGCTCTAGGTTTATGCGGGCACTTGGGCGACACAGACTTAGTTGGCCCCTTTGCGGGGGAACTCACAGCAGCAGAAAACGGCAATTTGTGCCCCCTTATAAAAGTTAGGTCCTCTTTATGTTCCCTTATAGAAGTTAGGCCCTGTTTTACGCCCCCTTTAAAATTTAGGCCTTCTTTATGTTCCCTTATAGAAGTTAGGCCCCCAGTTTGTGCCCCCATATATACAGTGCCCTCTGTAGAAAGCACCTTTGGGGCTCCCTCTCGGAGTGGAGTCCCCAGCCAGAGCGTTGCCGATGCTCTGGCCGGGGATTCGGGTCCCAGAGGAGCCCCTGACGTCACTGTCCATGTATGGAATCCCCGGCAAGAGCATCGGCAACGCTGTGGCCGGGGATCCTGCACGTAGAAAAGCCCCTGACGTCATAATCCATATATGGAAAGTGACGTCAGGGGCTCCTCCTGGACCGGAATGTTCGGCCAGAGCATTGGCAACGCTCTGGCTGGGGACTCCACTCCTAGAGGGAGCCTCAAAGGCGCTATCTACAGAGAGGTGGGTGTAGCTTTATATACAGGGGCAGCGTAAAGCACCCGCCGGCTGAGAGCCCCCCCCCCCCACTTGTCCGGGTTCGCCGGGTGCTGACGCCGGCCCGGTTTATAGTTTCATTAGGAATAGTTTGGCGATTTCGATGGCAGTTCAGCCATCATTCAGGACTCTAGGAAAGCTGAGTGACAATTAATACAATACCATCACAGCTTCAACAGGGGTATGACCCAGCTTTCCCAGGTGTTTGAATGAAAATGTGCAGCATAAGGGCGGGTTCACACATAGCGGAATTTCACTTAAATTCCGCTGCGGACACTCCGCAGCGTTAATCCGCAGCGGAGCCGTTTCTCCATTGACTTTCACTTTAATTTAGCAGTGTTCGTTTACACGATGCGTACAATTCCGCTGCGGAGCATAGGCTGCAGAGCGGAATTTGGTGTCCGCAGCATGCTCTGTCTGTTGCGGAGCAGTGGCGGACTGGTTGCGGACTCATGGCGGAATTTCTCCATTGACTTCAATGGAGAGTCAAAATTCCGCAATGAAGTCCGCAGATCTTATGTGTGCTGCGGAGCGTATTGTTTTTACTACCATGACATTTCTTCATTCTGGCTGGACCTATGTATTTCTAGGTCTACAGCCAGACTGAGGAAGTCAATGGGGCTCCCGTAATGACGGGAGCGTTGCTAGGAGACGTCTGTAAATAGTCACTGTCCAGGGTGCTGAAAGAGTTACGCGATCGGCAGTAACTGTTTCTGCACCCGGGACAGTGACTACCGATCCCAATATACATGTATGTGTAAAAAAAAATATAAGTTCATACTTACCGAGAACTCCCTGCGTCTGTCTCCAGTCCGGCCTCCCAGGATGACGTTTCAGTCTAAGTGACGGCTGCAGCCAATCACAGGCCAAGCACAGGCTGCAGCGGTCACATGGACTGGAGCGTCATCCAGGGAGGTCGGGCCGGATGCCGAAAGAGGGACGCGTCACCAAGACAACGGGCAGTAAGTATGAATTTCTTTGACTTTCACTAGGGAAAGTGCTGTCCCTTCTCTCTATCCTGCACTGAATAGGGAGAAGAGAAGCACTTTTCCTGCAGTCCGCAGCGGCCAGTCCGCATCAATTTTCTGCACATTTTGTGCAGATCCGCTGCAGAATCTGCAACGCAGATTCTGTGCGGCATTGATGCGGACAGTTGCGGAGGAATTCCGCCATGTGTGGTCATGCCCTTAAGGAAACCTTGCTGACTAATTGGATTTACCTTTCAGGACTCTAGGAAAGGTTGGGAAGACGCCCTGCAATGACGGCCACACAGCTTTCCCAGTAACAATTGTAACGAAGCAACAGCAGAATTTCTTTTAAACTTGAGGGCAGAGGACGACTGAGGGGCTTCTGGTCACTGGGGATTTTGTTGTATTTTTACGGAATTGCTCATTAATTTTAGGAATTCCCGCTCCTTATGGGGGTCCCGGTGGCTCCATGTAGGGGATGAAGTCTGAAGGCATCTTGGGTCGACCTTTGCTCCGGCAGCAGTTATTATTACTAATCGGGTCTAGAATTGATAGATTTTATATCTCCACAATGTTACATTCGCTGTTTATATATCAACGTCTTAAAATAACATCACTCTTAAAGGGGCAGTCCCCATCAGCTGCCGCCATCTACACCGCACTAATGTAAACAAGGTGGTCCTATAGGAGACACATAGCAGCGCGGAAATAAAACCGGCGCAGAACACACCAATCCCAGGACAGGCAAGCAGTTTCTCCTCCACCTTGTGGATGAAAGAAGCGACATGTAAAGCCCCTTTATTTAACCCCGGACCCTCACCGTCCACCATTGGACAACAAGAGAAGTATAAGAAGCAAGGAGAGATCGTTGGGACTCCACTCCTGGGTGCAATTATTCAACATAAATTTGAGAAAGTTCTCTTTACTTGTCTTGTACAATATATCTTATACTCCACTCACATCCAGATCTGCATTCACAATTTTCTGTCTGGATTTGCTGGTGGAAAATATGCAGCGGATTACAGTCCCAGTCATGTAGATGAGATTTAAGAACATACTACTCAACATTTTCC